>NC_068304.1:6518295-6728295 GCF_025860055.1 Xyrauchen texanus
AATTATGTATGGGGTGGCAAGTGGGTGGCATGAGTACTACAAGGGGTAGCAATACCAAAGAAATGCACCATGCATAGTTCTTCTAGATAAGGATACCAAGCTTCACTGCAACAATACTAGTCCAGTTAAGTCAGTTTCACATTACAAATGCCAATGAATTTGCAAAACTACAACCTAATCATCTTGCTACTGTTGCTAAGAATAAAATAATTGGTATTTTATAACTATTATACTAACTATTTTATTTATAACTATATTTCTTTGTGCATTTATTTTATTTTGCATTTTTACATAACATTAAAAATAATTAACAGTCTATTCATCTCTAGAGCGTTAAGACATTTTCTATACACATAAACTGATTATGTTATCTTTTTTCCACACTTTAAGGCGGAAGCTGTCACAATTGAGCCTACGATTATACCAGTGGCATGGGTTTCATATAAACATTCATGTGATCGTCCCTGAAAGAATTAACTTAAATATTTCAAATATAGAACTGGCAATCTACAGTCAATGAATAGATCACACTATTAAGCATCATTGGGGTAGGGGCTGAAGGCAGAAACACGGAACAAAACGAGAAAACAAACTGGGGTGATAAATAATGAGTATGTAGAACAGGACAGTAAAACTCATTTTAAATTGAGGACTGGATTGGAATAAAAGTCACCTTATGCAAGTCGAATGGTTTTATTTTGTTAAAGTCTGGATGTACCTATGGATAACGTCCTGTATCACTGTTTGCCATTATATTAGTGGTTGTGTGAAAATTAACTAGGTTGCCCTGTGATAGTATCACTCACATCCAGTTTCTGTTGAAAAACACAAGTCACACAGCATTCAGACAGGACATGTTTCTGAGACCGCTGATGTAGAGTGCGGCTCAAACTGTAGGTGGGGATTTTTTACCTTATTATTGAGCTATGGTGGACACACACCAGCAAGCTCCCAAAAACGTGACACTATTCTGAAAATAAGCCCGAAAAACAGCAACATGCGTGTGCCCATTTTTATAAAAGCCCAAAGTCTAATGAAATGCAAACTTGGCAACTATGCAGTCAGATGCAGAATTCGAATTCTCAGGGCCAGCAAAGTCTTCTCTGCTGGACTAACGTGCCAAATAAATTTCATCCTTTCATTCTCAATCACCTTTTTGCCTATGTATTTTTAATCGCTTTCCACAATCAAATAGAGAAAAATGAAAAGTTTATCCAGTCAGAATTTATTCCTTGATGCTCACAAGCAAAGTGTGACTGTTTCACAAATCACATGCCCGAAGCAGCGCGTGAGTTTGAGCCCCACCCCATCAGGCCTTGAGAATTTCTTCAAAATACCTCAACAGTATAAATGAATAGGCAACTAAAGTCAGAATGTCAGATTCATCAGCCAATCAGATTGATTTATTTGTTCTTGTGGGTGTGGTCTTTAGATTATGTCCCAGTCAAAGCCTTCTAGCTGGCCTTGAGTGACGCAATCACGCTTTACTTGTACTTAATTCAAGAGCAAAGAGCGCAACATCTCGCTGACAAGTCAGCTGACATCACTGCTGGTATTGCCATTGCGAAAGGGATCCATATGGACTTAAAAACCTGAGATGTTCTTCATGATCGTGCGATTGATTTATGAAACAGTAAAAAGGACTGATTTTCACTTCAAGTAAATTGGTAAGTGATTTTTGTATTGTTATAGAAACATCAGGAGTTTTCTAAGGGTAAATTAGGCTGCTTGAGCATTCAGTGTCAGTTTTGAAAAGTAGTACTGTGTTTCATTCAACTCGGAAAGTCAGATTTGAAAAAAGTGCAATGGAATGCATCTTGAAATCAGAATTACAACTTGTAGGATCGTGCAGAAATTCTCAATTCTGATTTTGCCAGAACATGGTAAATTATAATCTCTTTTGATAATTGTACACCTGAAGCAGAAATGCTAGTGCTGCAGCATTGTTTATTAGTTTGGTTGCTAGGAGACATCTCTAATGAGAGTCAAACCCCTGCTAAGCTAACGGGAGCATTGCAGTTCTAAATATCGGGGAATGGAATGCATTTTTGATTGGAGATATCAAGTAGGAATATCCCAAATCCAACCTGAATGGAATGCAGCATAACCGTGTACCCTGACGAAATGAAATTTATAGCAAGCAACATTTAAATCGCAAATATAATTAGATTATATCAGGTATTATAGACCTCCTTGGTAGATTCATATGAAAAATTATGATTTTCGAACGTCTGTTCCGGAGACGTTCATTTCACAAATCAGTCATGCTGCAGTTTAAATTAGGCTTGCTTTGTGTCGTTTCAAGTTCTAGCTTTAGTGCATGGACATGTTTTTAAAATGTCAATTCGTATTACTAGTTAGTGTAGTATATTTTTATCAAGTTAATCAGGAATAATCAATGAAAACATTGTTGATTTATACCACAGTTATGTCTGAGGGGCAAACATGCAGTTTACTGTATGTAAAGGCCTGTGACGTGATGAATGTGTGCTCACATATGTTTGACTATTTGACTGTGTGTGCAGAAACATAAATAGCATTACTTAGGGGGGAGAATTGATCTCTTCCAAAGGACTTTCTGTTACTTCTTAATATGGTCAGACCAGAGTCAATGAAGAGCATGATAGATAATACATGTAAGCCCCACCTTGTTTGAGGAGGTGTATTTAAGTAAAACCAAACCAGAGATGGTTCAGTTGTTGTTGGTACTGTGGTTTCACCGTAGGCAACTCGGCTTTATTGTGTGATAATAAAGTCTATTCTTCTGAAATCAAAACCCTAAAGATGCTGAGTGATTTTTCACAAAATTGGCATAAAAAACTACTACATTAGCTGCGAGATAATATATGATGCCCAAAGGGATACAGCGTCTTATTCATTGTGAAACTGAGTTTTCTTTATGGCATGAATCACACTGAAGGCCTAGACATTTAATGCACGGCCCACCACTGAGTGTGCTGTACACACGCTGCTCTAGCCAAGCACACCATTGGCTTCTTCTCTAATCAATCAGGCAATCGACAGCAGTAGTCAAGGACCTCTGTTGTCATTTATGCATTTGGTTAGAGTTGAGACAGTTCGACATGAATAAACCAACATGATCACACAGGAAGTAGGCATGATATTTCAGAGAGTTCTGGTACCCTAGGATTGGCTACATTATGTCGACTCACTGACAAGTGGCATATCCTATCAGATATTTTTGCATCAGCTAAACTGTGTTTACCTTGCCTTGTGGCTTGACCGCAAGCACATTGACACATCCGACACATGTTCGGATCCCACGTACAAACAAGGGAGTATTCGCGTTCCCTTGATCAGTAACGAGTGTCGATTCGAAGGTTGCATTTTTCCCTCTAACATTACATTTCTACATCACTGATGGTTAAGTTTAGGTTTGGGGTTTGGGTCAGGGGGTTCAGTTTATAATATACGCATTCCTCTCAAACGTGCTCATACGCCCAACAACACTTATTGATTTTGCCACTGGGGGCAGTGTTTCACATTTCGGAAAGCACAGACCGATTTTAGTTAAGAAAAGTCAATCTACTGTTTCAGATTCTACTGTGAGATCAGTCTGAATAAAATCCTAAATAACATCAGCATCAACTATAATATACTTACATATATATATTTTGTACATTGGCATACCAAATGCTTAGGTGGCAGATGGGTTGGCAATGCTTTTTCTTAGGGTGGCAGTTGCCATCCCATGCCACCACGGTAGATTCACCCCTGCTCTAGAGGACTGCTGAATTGGTCTTTAGGGTGTGTTTTCTGTCCCATGTGTTTTAAATGTTTGTTCTTTGTTTATTATGAATGTTCTGCTTGAAGTCTGTTGGGATGAAGTGTATGTGTTAAGTACACTGGGAGCATCTCAGCACCCTGAGACATTCTTCCCACGCTCTGGCTATCTGTCTCCATATCTCTATACGTCTCCATATCTCTGATACATCTATCAAGGACTGTGAAGCAAGTATTTTCTCACCTATTTTAGAAACACATTAACCTTTTACATAACACATTTAAATCCCATGTATGCTTCAACTGCACATATGATGCAGTGTGTCGTGATGTTTTGAACGCTGCTTTAAAGTCAACAAACTGTGTTTACAATCCATTTTACTTCCATAATGCGACATATTCCGAGTGGGTGGATGGGCTAGATTTTAACCATGAGGAATGGATTGGATCGTGACAAGTGGGTCTCTATGACTGGTAATTGGTGGGGAAGATATGAGAAAGAAGAAGGCTTGAGGATGACAGCCAAAACCAAAGTTGTTTCAGAATTTCGTACATTTTGGATTACAGTCACAGATATAATTTATTTGGAATAATGTGCACCAATAAATAGTTGAAGGTTAGCTGGTCTTAGCTGGTTTCCCAGTCTGGTCAGTTGGCTAATTATTGGCTGGTCAGGCTGGGAGACCATCTTAAACTAGCCAAGTCCAGCCTGCAGGCTGTTTATTTCCCCCAGATGTTTGCAGATCACTACCGGTAGTGGTGAACCTTCAGTAAACCTTTGGCAACAATAAATAATTAGCTGCAGACTCATTTGCATATAAAAATAATGAGATGCGAATTTTCCGCAAGTTTTCCAGAACTCTCGATTTTTGAAAGGGTCATTACATGTACATAAGTATTTAGGTTCTCCTTTTTTTATTTATTTTTTTTTTATCAAATTTTGTGTTTAAAAAAAGTCCACACTCTTGGCAGTCCACTTAAATAATGTATCATGAAAAAGATCTCACAGTGAAATTGAAAAAAAAAAATAGATTTACTTTTCTTTAGCTGAAATCGGTATGTACTTACAAAAATGTGAAACTCGGTAACTATTGTTGGGCGTATGGGCACATGTGAGCTTCATTTTTCAGATGAAATGTCCACAGATGAGTGCCAAAAGCGAGTTGTGAAGCAAATTGTTTTCAGGTGTACAGGATGTAATACTGTGAAGAGGAATGCATATTTTATAAACTGAACCCCCCAATTCAAACCCTAAACCTAACCATTAGAGACCACACCACCCTACACCAGGACAGGCCCCTCTCTGTAACAGCCATGGGTGTTTAATGCTCGCTTTAAAGATGTGAGGATCAGTGATCTATTTGAGGTGGAAAACCCATCAGTAGTGCAGGGATGGAAGAGGGCTATTTATTCTACCAGCTATTTTCAAAGCACCTAACAGAGTGAAAGAAAAGGAGGGAGACCAGTAGAGAAAATTAGGGCTTTAAAAGCAGGGTCCTATTTATAGCTGCCTTGGTGTTTGCTTGGAATGGTGCTCCAGAAGGCCAGAGTGAGAGAGAGACAGAGAATGAGTGGGCAGAAAAATGGCAGATGGTGTGACACTGAAATAGCAAGAGTGAAAGAGCATTGAAAGGGGTTAATCTGGGTAACAGCATTTGATGTGTTAGCAAATCTAACATTTCACACTAAATTTGGCAAATTTTACATTCATACACATTCATGGCCACACAGTGAATCTTCTACTGTTATCATCATTCAAACGTCTTTGCCTGTAGTACAGTGTCTTTACTCAGGGCACACTATTCAGCTTCCTGCATATAAGACCATCTTAACCTGCATGACATTCCCATCTGTTACATCCCCCTTTCAATGTCTTTGGGTATTAGGGAACGCAACATCATAACTACAAAGTAAAAAATAAAGCAATGAATTTAATAAAGGAGTGTTGGATCACCACTACTGGACATGTGTTGAAATGAAGTAGAAGGTGACTGAAGAAAGTTAAAATATTGTATTGAAATAATAATGGTAAGTAGCCAATATACACAAACACCAGTATCAAAATAAACAATTTACAATGCTCAATAGAGAGACTACACAATATTTACAATCACAGAGTCAGAACGCTGGAGAGAGGGATAATGAATGGTGCCAAATCAAAGAAATGAACAAAACCAAAACATCAGCTATCTCTCGTCCTCCCACAATCTCTAATCTGACCAATGAATGAAGCTCTAACTAAGCTACGCTAGCTATATAAACAGAAATACAGGTGGTAGCATTCGCTGATTACCTGATGTGTCTATACAATCTCAAACTCTACGCGTTGTACGATGTATGACATGTGGCATACTACCCTATCCACTCCTCGCTGGTCTGGTTCTTGTGGACATCTTGTGGCACTTGACAATAATTTGTAGGGTTGGGGAATAACGGAATACATGTAACAGGATTATTTATTTTGAAATATTATGTATTTGTGATACCAAAGATACAATTTAAATCGTTGGTAATCAGAATACAGTTACATTCAAAAAGTATATGTTATATTCCCTGTCTTTGTCTAGACTTTTATGTTGAAATTCTTGTTTAGTTCCCTGTTCCTGTTTCCTGTGTTAGTTTTATTTCATGATTGATTCTCCCTGATTGTTTCCCCAGGTGTTCCATGTTTTCCTTTGTGTATTTAGCCCTTGTTTCCCTTGGTTAGTTTGTCAGTCTTTGCATGTATTGTTGGATGCTCTGTGCCTGGTTCCCTGTGTATTTGTTTTCATTTTATTCTGAGTTAGTTTGTTTATTCTTTGTTAATAAAAGCTGCGTTTAGATCCTCATTCCTCACCTGCCTCGTCACAGAAAGACTGACCCCCGAAATGGATCTAGCGGCGATCTTCATCCGGTTGAGCCGAGCGAACCTCCCTATTAGAGAATACTCTCGTCTGTTCAGCACCATTGCCAGATGCACGGGATTTGCTGATGCCCACTTGAAGTCCTTGTACCAGATCAGCCTCCTTGCTCACGAGTGGAAGGAATTGCTGGAGACCGGTGACTACACTTGGGAAGAATATGTGGAGTTAATTTTAGAGATGTTCGTTTCATAGAAACCTCACGCGCGACCGTCAATGCCTGCCATGGCCAACGAGCCAACATTCATGCCTGCCATGGTCAACGAGCTAATGCCCACGCCTTCCACGGCCAATGAGCAAATGCCCATGCCTGCCACGGCCAACGAGCTGGAATCGTCCATCCCAGAGCCAGTGTTGCCAACTTTGGCCATCCGGAGGAGGAAAAGAAGGACTTCTGTTCCCCAGTTTCTGCCTGTACTCCCTTCCACAGCTCCGCCCTCAGAGTCTTCCACAGCTCCGCCTTCCATGGCTTCGCCCGCACAGCCTTCCACGGCTCCGCCTTCCATGGCTCTGCCCCAGAGTCTCCCACGGCTCAACATTCCATGGCTCCGCCCCAGAGTCTCCCACGGCTCCGCACCACACGGTCACCTCCTAGGCCACCTGACCCGGTCCCTGTCCTACGGCTGCCTCCCAGACCTCCTGACCCGGTCCCCAACTTGAGGTGGTCTCTTTGGTCTCATGGCCACCCCCCTGGATCTGCTCTGGTCTCCTGGCCATCCCCCGGATCTGCACTGGTCTCCTTGGTCCCTTGGCCGTCCGCCTGATCTGCTCTGTTCCCCTTGCTCTCCTGGCCATCCGCCGGATCTGTTCTGGTCCCCTTGGTCTCCTGGCCTTCTGCCTGATCTGCTCTGGTTTCCTTGGTCCTCACTCCCTCCACCTCAGTCTCAAACCTCCCATTTTTGCAATGTTCCTCTGCTCTTCTTGCCCCTTGTGCCCCCCGAACCACCAGTTTTCCCCTACACCCCATGGACAATTGGCTTTTTTTTGTGGAGCATCTGGAATCCGCTACTTAAAGGGGGGGCTCTGTTATATTCCCTGTCTTTGTCTAGACTTTTATGTTGAAATTCTTGTTTAGTTCCCTGTTCCTGTTTCCTGTGTTAGTTTTATTTCATGATTGATTCTCCCTGATTGTTTCCCCAGGTGTTTCATATTTTCATTTGTGTATTTAGTCCTTGTTTCCCTTAGTTAGTTTGTCAGTCTTTGCATGTATTTTTGGATGCTCTGCCTGGTTCCCTGTGTTTTTGTTTTCATTATATTCTGAGTTAGTTTGTTTATTCTTTGTTAATAAAAGCTGCGTTTAGATCCTCATTCCTCGCCTGCGTCGTGACAGTATAATGATTACTGAAGAGATTACTTTGCATTTTATTGTCCTTTGTTTTATTTAATATTTTGTTGGAAATCATTTATTCATGTAAATGATGTGATCCGAGGAACTGGCATTTTAATACTGTTATGAGTGAACAGGTGGATAGGTCATTGAGGAATTTTACATTCAGAGTTTAATATAGGAAATACAGCATGTTTCTACAGCTAAACTGAAAACCGTTATAAACATTTTGACAGATGAAATATGAATCCAATAAATACACAAATATAACTATATAGTTTGTAAATTTTTTATGCAGTAAATAAAGGATGTTTATAGTATAAGAAAGACTAACCAATATAGCCTTTAGCATAGTATAGACAACTACAAATAATATATTTTATTGCCTTATTCAATGAACAGAATCAATGTGTATGTGGATATGATCAGTAAAACATGTCTTTTTTTAGCTTATGGTGGGTTTTCTGTTTAGAAAATATTTAAGCAATTTATTTAAGCAATATCACACGAGCAAGAGTGCGATATGGCCCTACATCAGCACTGCTGTGATTCGCCTGCAGGTAATCACAGCAGTGCTGATTTAAGGCCATATAGCATGATTGCAAGTGGGATATTGCTTATATACAACAGTTCAATGAACAAGTACATTTTTGAAAATGAGGAAAAACTGAGTATAGTCATAAAAACGCATTTGTGCATGGGACTACTTTCTTACGCAATGGATCAAAACCTGCCGTTGCTGGTTCTAAACAAATGATGCGTCCAAGTCTCCGTTAATAATTAAAAAATGTTACTTCAGAAATAGTATCACGGCTTGTGCTGTTTCTAAAAAGTTATTGGATAAAAAAGGATGGATGGATGGATCTGTGTGCGTGAGAGGGAGAGAGAGAGAGAGAGAGAGAGAGAGAGAGAGAGAGAGAGACACACACCTGTTGCCACACCCAAGCAGAGATGTAGGTTTCTGAAGATCATCTTTCTCAGTGGAAAAATAGACATCCATCGGGGATATTCCTCTATTTCGCGGTAGCCGGTGCACAAGAGTCATTCCTTATAGAAACCGCAATGTTCTCTGCCATTTTAAACTGTATGTATCCAATGTGGAAACTCCGGTTAGAGATAAGCACCTTGAGTTGTGTAATTAATCAGTCTGTTATGTCTCTCAGCTGTGATGAGCCGTAATGCTGAAGTTGTTCGTTTAAAGCCGTTTAAAGCTATTTCCAAGCTTTAGTAATGTAGTAGTAATACGAGCGATCACAGAGTGATTCACTTCATGTCACCAACTGTTTCATATTACACACACAAATTATCTTTTGCCACCACCTGCTGGCTAACATATGTAATGTAAAATAAAAAATAGATGTAAAAATAGACACAGCCTACATTAGCACATCTGCACTGCTCTTACACTTTAGTTTAGAACAGCACGAACACAAGCGGAGTGATACACAGACAGTGAAGTGTTCAAGTGCTGATGTTGTCAGACCATCAGTGCTCATGGAACGTCTCTCATCCAATTAGATTTGAGGACCGGAACCTAACTGTATATATATATATATATATATATATATATATATATATATATTAGTACTGTCGAAGTTAACAAAAAATTTGTTTAACACCACAAACCTTGCACTGCAAGGTGCGGAGTGAGCCCGAGGCAAAAGTTGCAAGCGCAAAGTAAAAGTGTGAGTGCTAGGCGATCAATCTGTGTTCCACGACTGCTACCGGGTTCTCGAATAACAAATAATGTGGGAGTAAGGGCAGCGGTGGAGATTCTGGTGCCCCCCTAGAGAGTTGTTGCCTTACGCAGACTGCGTAATATGCGTATATGGAACGGCTATACTGATTACCGGCTAACGTAAACATTGCTGCTGTCTCCAAGTGTGGCAGGGCGGAGGGGGGGCTGGGACACGTTTCCTAATCAGGTTAATCAAGCCTCCATGAGGGATAAAGGCCGGAGATGGCAGTGCGAGAGAGAGTGAGAGAGAGGGAGAGAGAGAGAGTTACAGGCAGCTGTCCGACACCTGTGTGTGTGTTTGTCTTTTGGTTCAGTTCTTCATTAATTATTATTTATATTATCAATATAATTTATATTAACAGTTCTCACCTCCTCCTTTCCATGAATCCCTTTACACCAAGGTTCTGTCACAGTGCCTCTGTTTGATTTAGCCAATGTAGAAGTTGGAGCTGGAACCCTGCAGGTAATCTCATTTAATCCCATCAGTTACAATTGTGCTGGGGTCTAAAAGGAGTTTTTGATGTATTTTGCACATACAATTGTAAATGACAGTGCAGAATATTTTGCGTTTCTGTTAAAACTCCAGAAAAAAAAGTTAATAAATCCTGTCATAATAACTTACAACTACCATATTTTGTACATCATTTGAATTGAGTTGTGTCGTGTTCATTTTCTGTTGTTCAATTCTGTTTGTGGGGTAGGTTTTGTGTGGATGACTGAAAAATACATCTGGAAACTCATATTTATAAAGAAGACATTGTGAATAATCACAATTCAATATTTTAATCATTTGACAGCCCTAATATATATATATACAGTTGAAGTCAGAAGTTTACATACACTCCGAGGCACGCATGGCGCTGCATCACTCATTGTGTGGCTCTTTACGTCTGGCGGCTCGCCGCATTTTCAGACCTTGGACCGACCTTGCATTTCTGCGTGCTGGAGTCCCCATGCAGCAAGTGTCCAGGCGTGTCATGGTTACGACAGATGCCTCCAAGACAGGCTGGGGCGCCTTGTGCAACGGGCATGCAGCTGCGGGTTCCTGGATAGGATCGCACCTACGGTGGCACATCAAATGCCTCGAGTTACTGGCAGTACACCTTGCCCTGCAGGCTTTTGCCATTGTTCCAGGGCAAGCATGTGTTGATCCGGATGGACAACACCTCGACGGTAGCCTATATAAACAGCCAAGGCAGTTTTATGCTCCCATCTCATGTCACAACTCGCCTGTCATCTCCTCCTGTGGTGTCCCCCTGATGGAGGGAACGAGACGTTGTGTCCCTCTTGCCACAGACAGAACTTTACTGTTGTAATGTGCGGGACCTTGTCGTATGCCGGGGGAGTGGTATGCAAAGTCAACTCGCCAATTCTAATTGGCCTTTTCTCAAAGATCTGAAGGTTTTCGGGCTCTCAAGATTGACCTCTAGTGTCATTTCATCAACACAACGTTGTGTTCCCTCCATCAGGGAATGGAGGTTACGACAGTAACCAAGACGTTTTTCTCCTCGGTACTACTCGGGAATTCTGATAAGTTGTACCTCTTGTAGTGATCCCCTTACTACTCTGTTTTGATATTAATTGGCATATGATATCTGCAGAAAGATTA
The DNA here is from genome assembly GCF_025860055.1 of Xyrauchen texanus. Classification (NCBI taxonomy): domain Eukaryota; kingdom Metazoa; phylum Chordata; class Actinopteri; order Cypriniformes; family Catostomidae; genus Xyrauchen; species Xyrauchen texanus. The sequence goes on from NC_068304.1 coordinate 6,529,614, forward strand.
TTTGCACATTTCAAAATAAATTAATGAGAGACAAATTTATAAAATTTTCAAAGAGAAGCAAAATATTTTTGTAAAATATTACAATGATACCATCTAATTTATTATTTTTTAACTGAAATGTTTAGTGTGTGTTTATATAGAGATCTAACCGGTTTGATTTTCAGTTGAGAAACTTGACTCCAGACAGTCACACAATAAGATAAATGTGAGAAGACCATTGCATGCATGTATAACTTAGCTGCTTTTAGGAATATATAAGGTCTAATAATATAAAAACAGTTAAGGTTTGTTCTGATTGTTCTACACAGCCTCTTTACATGCACATCAAATTTCAATGGAGAATCTAAAATAACACCTAAATATTTAAAATCATTAACTGTCTCTATTGCCTTTGGATTATCTTAATTATAAAACCATGAATTTCCTTCCTTCTAATTGAAAAACACATTGAGAACACATTGTTTTGCAGCCACTGTGACATGCCGGTAATTTCATTTGTTAATATATCTGCAGCTAAGCATGGGGTCTGTGCTGATGCATAAATGACTGTGTCATCTGCATATAACTGACATTTAGTTTCCTTACAACAATTTGGTAAATGGTAAAAAAGGAAAACAACAGTGGACCTAAAATTTACCCTTGAGGGAGACCCATCTCATTATTACGTAAATATGATCTTGAATAATTTATTTTAACACACTGATCTAAAGATTCTAAATATGATCTAAACCAATTTATTGACTGCTGGGAGAAACTAAACAGATTTAATTTATGTAGGAGTATTTCATGATTCACAGTATCAAATACCTTTTTGAGGTCTAAATTTACATACACTAAGTTGACTGTGCCTTTAAGCTTGGAAAATTCCAGAAAATTAGGTCAAGCCTTTAGACAATTAGCCAATTAGCTTCTTATAGGAGGTGTACTGAATTGGAGGTGTACCTGTGGATGTATTTTAAGGCCTAACTTCAAACTCAGTGCCTCTTTGCTTGACATGGGAAAATTAAAAGAAATGAGCCTAGACCTCAGAAAAAAAATTGTGGACCTCCACAAGCCTGGTTCATCCTTGGGAGCAATTTCCAAACACCTGAAGGTACTACATTCATCTGTACAAATAATAGTACACAAGTATAAACATCAATCTGCTCAGGAAGGAGACCCATTCTGTCTCCCACGTTCTCCTAGAGAACATAGTTTGGTGCGAAAAGTGCAAATCAATCCCAGAACAACAGCAAAGGACCTTGTGAAGATGCTGGAGGAAACAGGTAGACAAGTATCTATATCAACAGTAAAACGAGTCCTATATCGACATAACCTTAAAGGCTGCTCTGCAAGAAAGAAACCACTGCTCCAAAACTGCCATAAAAAAGCCAGGCTACAGTCTGCAAGTGCCCATGGGGACAAAGATCATACATTTTGGAGAAATGGCTTCTGGTCTGATGAAACAAAATTTTAACTGTTTGACCACAATGACCATCGTTGTATTTGGAGGAAAAAGGGTGAGGCTTGCAAGCCGAAGAACACCATCCTAACCGTGAAGCATGGAGGTGGCGGCATCATGTTGTGGGGTGCTTTGCTGCAGGAGGGACTGGTGCTCTATACAAAATAGATGACATCATGAGGAAGGAAAATTATGTTGATTTATTGAAGCAACATCTCAAGACATCAGCCAGGAAGTTCCAAATCTTCCAAATGGACAATGACCCCAAGCATACCTCCAAAGTTGTGGCAAAATGGCTCAAGGACAACAAATTCAAGGTATTGGAGTGGCCATCACAAAGCCCTGATCTCAATCCTATAGAAATTTTGTGGGCAGAACTGAAAAAGTATGTGCGAGCAAGGAGGCCTGCAAACCTGACTCCGTTACACCTGTTCTGTCTGGAGGAATGGGCCAAAATTCCAGTAACTTATTTTGAGAAGCTTGTGAAAGGCTACCCAAAATGTTTGACCCAAGTTAACAATTTAAAGGCAACGCTACCAAATACAAACAAAGTGTATGTAAACTTCTGAACCACTGGGAATGTGATGAAAGAAATAAAAGCTGAAATAAATAATCCTCTCTACTATTGTTCTGACATTTTACATTCTTAAAGTAATGATCCAGCTGACCTAAGACAGGGAATGTTTTCTACGATTAAATGTCAGGAATTGTGAAAAAATTACTTTATCTGTATTTGGCTAAGGTAAACTTCTGTCTTCAACTGTATATATATTTATATCAAAGGTCTTACTAGAAAAAAAAGCAATTATGATTCAATGTTAATTTTCTTGATAAAACAATATGATCGTGTCTTGTAACATGTAATATGTAATATGGCTAGATATAGCATTTTAGCTTAGCATAATGCTGACAATATAGGTTTATTTCTATTCTGCTCCAAACGTACTTCTCTGTCTGCTCGTATGAATGTAACACATCATAAGAAAGTGTTTCACCGCTGTTCAAATGCACTTTGGATCACATCATTTATATGTAGAAATGTTTTCCATCTGAAATGACTAAATATTAAATTAAAAAAATGACAACAAAATGCTAAGTAATTTCTTCAGTAGCCTAATCAAAATACTTTTTGAATGTAACTCTATTCTAATTACCAATGATTTAAATTGTAACTGTAGTGGAATACAGTTACTTATATTTTGTATTTTAAATATGAAATCCTGTTACATGCATTCCGTTACTCCCCAACCCTGCTCAAGGCCAGCGAGAAGGCCTCAACTGGGTCATATCCTAAACACCACACCCACCAAGAACAAATAATCTGATTGGCTGATGAATCTGTCAATCTGACTTTAGATGCCTATTCACTTTAACTGTTGAGGGATTCTGTACAATAAATAAAAAAATATGTATTTATGTTTGGCCAGCAGAGAAGGCTTTGCTGGTCCTGAGAATTCACCACTGTGTATTCTGTAGTTGAATAAATTGCAAATGTAACCCTGCCAACGTTTCGGAACTTTCAGAAGCAACATGGCGATTTCCTGTATGATCATGTTGGCCAAGGTGAGAGGAAATAAACTGACCTGAAATCTGGTTGTCCCGCCTCTTCTTTATTTTCCATTAAGTGTAGAATATGTCCGTCTCTTCATCTCCAACATGTACAGCATATCTTTTTTGTTACATGCTAAGGCTTCAGTATACATATACCTCCCAACATTTATTGCTCTGTTTGCATTTGTCAGCTTTGTGAAACAAAATGAAAACTTTGTGGAGGTTCTACCCTCAGACCTGATGTTTAAAATGGGCCACATGACAATGATGCAGGAAACTTTCCTTAAGTGTTCAAACTAGTAAATCTGCCCTCTAAACTGCTTAAGGTGCGGTTCGTGTTGAATATGAGATTACAGTGGAGCAGGTGGTCAAATGCTGGTTATGAAAGAGATCTGAATCCAGGCTCAGAGCTACAATAGAAGGTCTGTTCAGCTCAACCCGCCCGTAATCAGCTCTCATTCTGCAAGAGGTGAGAACAATGTGCTGAAAATGAGTTTTTTTAGTGGCCCACAGCAGAGGCAACAGATCACAAAGTTAAATGCCTTTTATGTAAACACACAGACTCTCACACACTGGTGTAAATGTTATAGTTTGAATTTAATATGTTACTTATCTTCTTAAGTAATGACACTAAATAAGTCCCGAAACTGAATTATGAAGCCTGCGATATTGACCAAACTAACCCATGAGTCTGTCTGTGTGTGTATGCTCAAATTTCATTAAGTGGGTCAAGTATATTTCCCTTTTAAACAGAAAATTCTTCTCGCTGTGGGAGAGGCCAGTGAGAGTTGGACCGCTGGAGAAGAAGGTGGTTAGAGTTTTAAAACTGTGTCAAGGGGATGGGCTGGCCATATGGAGCACCATTCATTGTTAGTCAAAAACATTTCTATTTTGATTTAGTTCAGTTTAGAAAGTTCAAAGAAAAAGAATGGGAGAAAAAGTGAAGATATGTTCAGGTTATGGTCAGATTTTTTTTATAACTGTATTATAACTGTAATTATATTTGTACATTTTTGTATTTTATGTGTGTGTATATATATATATATATATATATATATATATATATATATATATATATAAATTAAACTGTGAACAGCTAAAACACATTGAAAATGAAGTACTGTAGGTCTTATGGGTGACAGTGTAAAAAAAAAGGCTGTATATCAGAAATATGACCAATTTCCATGTTTAGTGGTTATGTAAGATTTTTTTGGTTAAAAATGTACAAATTGCCACCGTTAATTAAGTATATTAACAATCAGTGTTCAAAACAATGATTCATGTAGGTAAGCCTATAAAAGTAATTTGTATTTTGAGTTGTCGGATTTGGCTCAGAATCGCTGGCTTATGTCGTTCCTGCTTACGTCATGTCCGTAAACACAGGAAAGAAGTGCCAGCTGTTATGTGTTCCGGCTGAAGACGCTGTTCAGTTCAGTCAGTCACTATCACACAGTTTACGATGGCATCACTGCAGTCTGGATGGATATTTATCTGTTATCAGTTTGACTAAATTGTTTACCTGCTATAATGCTTGGAATTGGATGCAGATGTTGTCTGGTAGGGTTGTCATGCTTTTATGAATCGAACATTTCACGCATGTTAAAATTGCACCTATTATGGTTTTTAAACATGCCATAATTTAATTGCAGCATTACCTTTTTTTCCCAGTGTCACAAACGGCACGTTCAATTATCTGTTCTAAAGCATTCATTCTAAACTCCTCCTTTCAGAGAGCCTACTCTGCTCTGATTGGTCAGATGTCTCAGTCTGTTGTGATTGGTCTACCGCTTACAGCATGTGTCGGAAAGGAAACGCTCAACTACCATATCCGAGTTTCAGCTCCATCTGAAAAAAATTCTGTTTTACCTTAACAATTTGAGCCCGAGTCCGAGTCCCGAATGATATATCGGAAGATCAACCGGAACCACCATCGCAAGCACAGCGAGAACAGGAGGTTTCTCAGTGGTAAGTTTATATGTAGTTTGACAATAACGTGAGTTAGCTGGTTAGCAGAGGCTAACAGCTAACAGGCTAACAGTGTGCACTTTTTGTACATGTAAACATACCAGAGGTGGGTTTTTTGTTACCAAATTACATAGGTTAGTACAGGATGTGAGTCTGGAATTACTAATGACTCGTTTCAGGTGTTCAGAATCAGTTCTTTCTTTTGGGTGGTGGCTGGCTCAGCGGTTCAGGCTCTGGGTTACTGACTGAAAGGTTGGGGGTTCAAGCCCCAGCACCGCCAAGATACCACTGTTGGGCCCTTGAGCCCCATCTGCTCCAGGGGTGCTGTTTCATGGCTGACCCTGTGTTCTGACCCCAGCTAGTTGGGATATGTGAAAACAACTGCTTTTCATTGGCTCTGTATGTGTACAATGACAATAAAGTTGAATCTTATTCTTAATGAAAGGTAATATTTTGAAAAACCATAATAGGTACTCTTTAAACGAGATGGCCTCCGTAGGACAATCCACCGATCGCGATGTATCTACAGTGTGTTGTCAGGGGTACTGTGCATTTTTACTAATACATATGACTTCTAAAATTGACTTCTTGTACATATTATTTTCATGTTTATTAAAGTATATTTTATCCCCTTTATTGCTCATTTTATGCTTTTAGTTTACAGTATTAATAAGCCTACACTTTCACTTGCTTTATCAACTGCAGTTTTTCGTTTTAGTCACAGTCTCACAGTGTGTCACCCTTATATTCTCAAGGACACTTATTTTGATATAATGTTTTGTGTTCAGTCATCATTTTACCATTAACTATATTTCCCACGATGCACTGCCCTCATCACAGCCATCTGTTCCCCATCTTCCTCACCTGTTCTCCATTCCCTCATCAACACCTGTTTTTTTATAAACCCTCATGTTTTGTTCACTCTTGGGCAGTTCTAGTCCGTGTAACTCATGTGCTAGTTTGTAGTTTATGGTTTATTGTTCTGTGCATAATCTCACATGTATTTATGTCACCATCAGCACCACCACCACCACCACCACCACCACCATCATCATCATCATCATCATCATCATCATCATCATCATCACCATCAACATCTTTATTAAAAGCCTGCGATTAGACCCATCACCTCCCATTTCATCTCAGCTACATTACGTGACACACAGTCTTTTGACGAAAATGTCCTTTTAAAAAGTCTATATTTCAACATGTTATAATTTCATTTTAAAATTTAATACATTTTAATTGAATACAATTTCAGTTTTACTCTGACAAATATAACATAGAATTTTAGTCCATGAAACTTTTACTTGATGTGCAAAATGGACAAAAAAGTGTCAAACTGTAACAGACCAAACTTTTATCAAACATTCAAATATTTAGAAAAAAAAATGTATAGGCCTAAACATTTTCTTATATAAACATGTATCAAACCTACAGTATAAATGTACAAACTTGAGCTCCTGAAATAATAATGTAGGCTATTGATGGAAGTATTAGCTACCTTTTAGGAGATTGCCTACTGTACTCTGAATTCTACATGCTTTAGAGACTTAATAATTTTCCATGAACGGAAACATTGGGCATTTTCCAAACAGCCTTTTTACGCCCTTGAAGTGCACTTTGGGATGGGTACGCCACTTGAAGGGTTGTTCTAAACAAAAGTAACAAAGTAATTTTTTTTTACAAAGGGCCCGATTACAAGTCTTTTAGTGAAGGGTATATTAAAACTGTAGTGCCATGCTCTCTTCAGGGTGTCCACAACAAGAGCTTTGTTCTTTGGAGTGAGTAGGGCATAGGGATGATCACTCTCGATTGAAATTCGCCCATCATGTGTAGCATGTTTCTTATGGAAACCGCATATTCACAGCGCAAGTTATGCAATGCAAATTATGTATATTCTGACTAGCACATCATTAAATTCAAGTTCACATTTTCATTAATTTCACTGTGCAGATGTAAGTTGTTCCATAAATGTTGTGGAAATATCGATGAATCTCATGTATAAACAGCATGCATTTGAATGAAGTATTTACCCTGTTTTAAAGCAGTTCATTTTGCCAGTGTTAGCAACATACTGGATAACTGGATGAATCCATATCTAATGTCTTCTATATACAGATTATTCTGTTTATATCTTGCACTATTAATATCTTGCAGTATAAATCTTCATGATGCTGCTTTTCGTCTCGTCCTTGTTATCTGTGACGAAATAAAAACAACCTTCCTCAAAGAATGTTTTCATCAGTGATTTCATTGACGAGATTAATACTACATAATGTAAAAATAATGAATAACTCAAATTAGCAATATCACAAGTTTCACCTCTTATATTTATAAGTGTAGAGGGATACAATACAAACATTATTAGTAGATACTGTAAAACACTTCAATAATCAGCTTAAAATAAACTGGCAACTGGTGGTGATTGAGGAGAGTCCCCTGTTCTATATGTAAAAGCGTTTTTAGTATAGTTTCAGAAAAGTGTTCAATTCATTAATTAAAAATATTCAAATAAGGGTGTTGTTTATCTTCATCAAAGTAAGTAATACCATAGCAAACGTCACAGGGACCACCTCCCTCAACAATTTCAGGAGGTTGAAGTGATATATTTGACGTGCACCACCTCTATCGGTTCGCTTGACCTCATAATCAAGATCCCCCACTTGTCGTGTGACCTCAAAGGGTCCTTGCCACTTGGCGAGTAATTTGGAGCTCGATGTGGGGATTAATATGAGTACCTTATCTCCCGGTGCAAATTCACAGCCGAGTTCCCGTCATACAGTCAGCTCTGTCGTTCTTGTGTTTGGAGCAAATTCTCCTGTGTTAGTTGCCACAAGGTGTGGAGATTTGCTTTAAGATCAAGAATGTTTTGAATATCGTTTTTACTGTTGAAGGTCCCTCCTCCCAAGCTTTGCTTATGACATCAAGCATGCCATGTGGGCGCCGCCCATACAGCAGCTTGAATGGGGAAAACCCAGTGGAGGCTTGCGGGACCTCTCACACTGCGAATAACAGGCGATCGAGCCATTTGCCCCAATTTCTAGCATCCTCATGCAAAAATTACGAATCATATTTTTAAGGGTTTTATTAAATCGGTCCACCAGGCCATCTGTTTGTGGATGGTAAACGCTGGTGCGGATTGATTGAATGGCCAATACTTCATAGAGCAAAGTGTCCGTGACATAAACGTTGTGCCCTGATCGGTGAAGATTTCTTTTGGAATCCCCTCCCGGGTGATTACGTGCTGAGATGTTGCTCAGGGGCACTGCTTCCGGATATCGCGTTGCATATTCCACTAGTCCGTGTGCTGACCGTTCTAATGGCCTGACAAGGTCCATGCCAATTCTCTCGAAGGGGACCTCAATCAATGGAAGGGGGCACAATGGCACTTTTGGGGTGACTGGCGTATTCACAAGCTAACATTCACGGCAAGCCGCACACCACCTGCAGACATCGCCGCCAATTCTCGGCCAATAAAAACAGGCTATTAGACAGTTTAGTGTTTTCCTTTCCCATAGATGACCCATCATGGGATTATAATGAGCCGCCTGGAACATAATTTCCCGGCAGCTCTGCGGAATTAAGAGCTGGGCTGTATCTTCCTTTGTTTGAGCATCCTGTGTCATGCTATACAACCGCTCATTTATAATTGTGAAATAAGGATATGAAAGTGCGACATTTGGCTGGAGTTGTTGACCATCGATCACTCTCACTTGGTCATAGGCATGCTTGAGGGTTTCGTCTCACGACTGCTCCAAAGGGAAATCCCCTTCGGGCACCCCCAGAGGATGGAAGGGGCTGTAGCCTCTCCCCCCTTACGTCATCCTGATGTGGAGCAGATGAAGGCGGCCCTGGCTCCGCCTCCCCTGCCAGAGCATCGCACATTTTACATCTCATCACTTTAGTGCAGGACCCATCCATGCATATTCCCTTTAATAAGTTTCTAAATTCAGGCCAATTAGTCATCAAAATCAGTGGATGTGTGAGGTGGGAACTAACCGTGGCCTCCACTCTATGTTTTGTTCCCCGAAATTTAATCACAAGGGTCACCGCAGGGTAGTTGTGAATGTCCCCATGCACACACTTCACCCTCACCATTTTAGCTGTGCCCAAAGCCTTGTGTTGAACCAAGCGTTGGTGGATATTGGTTTGAATACAACCCATGTCAACCAATGCTTGGTGAGTACCCCCCTTGACACTTACCGGTATCTGGTATGCTCCGGCCCAATAGGGGGCAGCCTGAGAATACCACCGTTCCCAGCTCCATCACAGGGCGATGAGTCCCAGATCCCCGCATGTTGATTGATCGAACTTTCATCATGTGTCCCATAACAGTTGCGGACCGTCAGTGTCATCCGGTATTTAAGGGATCAGAATTGCATTCCGTATTATAGCGAATACAGTCTCTTCCATATTTTATTGTCTCACACCCAAACAAATGAGAGAGTGTAGATACAATAGATACTATTAGTTGAATGGATGATCATGCTTTAGGTACAAGATCATCACAAGTACTGATTGTAGTCTCACAATCTCAATCAGCTAATCTCTGAACTCCTCATTCCTAGCATCATTTGATCTGTTGATAAGCTAATTATCTAAATTACAAAGCATTGACAATCAGAATTGAGAGTCTGTACATCTTGAAATATTTATGTATATTTAGAGTTTTATAGTTCTATTATTTGCCTAGGTAGACCTAGGTGTGTGTGTGTGTGTGTGTGTGTGTGTGTGTGTCAGTCCAGTCTCTGAGTATTGAGGAGTCTGAGGGCTTGGGGGAAGAAGCTGTTACACAGTCTGGCCGTCAGGGTCTGAATTCTTCAGTACATCTTGCCAGATGGCAGGAGGGTGATGAGTTTGTGTGAAGGGTGTGTGGGGTCATCCACAATGCTGGTAGCTTTGCGGATGCAGAGTTTGGTGTAAATGTCTTTGATGGAGGGAAGAGAGACCCCGATGATCTTCTCAGCTGTCCTCACTATGCTCTGCAGGGCTTTGCGGTCCGAAACGGTGCAAGTCGCAAACCAGGCAGTGATGCAGCTGCTCAGGCTGCTCTCAATAGTCCCTCTATAGAATGTAGTGAGGATGGGGGACTGAGTGTAAACACACAGGCCACCACCCCGAGTCTTCAGCCGACGCCGAGGGCTGAAAGCCTGGTCTCCGCAGAAAACTGAGGTCACTTAGCTTCTCCTTCAGATCATCATGCAGCTTGGTTGTTGTATGATTCTTGTATTTGAGCAGTGTCTGGTGATGGTAAACATCACCAGACATGTGCGGTCCATGTGCGGTAAAAGTCAGGCTAAGAAACAAAAATAGCACCATTTTGGATCGAGAGTGGAGCAAGTAGTTAACTCCATGTCTTCAGAAGCAATGTGATGTGGGTGAGTAACAGATCAAAATTGAAATCCTTTTTTTTTATTATAAATCTTTGCCTTGAAAAATACAACTGTGTATTTTATAAATGCAACTGTTTTATTCTTCATAATTATAGTAGACTGTTGAATGCAGGTGTAGATTTAAAGAGAGGTGTAAATTTTGTTTTGGTGTTTGTGATGGAGGGGTAATGCGGGAACATGCACCTATCAATGTTCACATGAAACCTACACAGGTTCCATTGTGATAACTTACCCCATATCATGTGACAAAATGCCCTACTAATTCACAAAAGGTCAATGTCTGTTCAGTAAACTGTATCTTTTTTCCTGGGCAAAAATTGTGAATATAATAATAATATATAAAAAATAATCTATATTTTTTTTATATGTGGCTATACAGAAAATAACTTACCTTGAGAAATATTAACTGGAGTAAAAAGGGTCTTTCCTATATCAAAATGTCAAAAATATGTCAGCTCTATAGCTATTATGTTATGTTTGTATGTGACAATTACAGTGGAAGATTGACCTGCTGTGCGCAAATGCACATTGTTTTTGTGTATGTCTGTGATCCTCTCATCTTGCTTGTTTGTAACATCACCATGGAGAGGAAGAAGAAAGAGACAGTTTGGGGGAAATCAGCTATCAAACTTTGCACTGATACTGTATTTCTTTGCATAGGACAAATCTATTACTCTCCTCCACCCCCACTGTCTCTCTCTCTCCTTCTGTAAAAGAAACTGACATTCTGGAGGGTTTGTGTGAGATTTCATTACATTCTAAAAATATACTGTAGATTATTTATGACTGTCTTGTGTTATGTAGCCCTGAATGGATAACTAATGCATAGTGCAAAACATTTGTTAACGCTGGCATATTGTTTTACTCCGCTAACTGTATGACTTATTGGCAAAGGTACAAATAAATTCATCGTCTCAGAATTATGATGTAAACATCTACCAGTGTATTCAAATGTGCTGTATATTTGGCTTACAATGAATGGTATATAATAATGCAAGGATATAGTGGATATTGTGAGGATATAGTAAAAATTTTAAAGTAAAGGTTTAGGTTCACTTACAACATTTAAATTTGATTGTGTTTACTTAACCTAAGATGTGGCGTCCTTGAATGGAACTATTTTTAAAATTAACATAAGCCTATGAAAATTATATATGATGTATATTTTATGTATAAATTAACTTTCACTATCGTCAGTTTTACTCAATTCCCCATGTTCATATTACTCAAAAATCTCATGTTACCAAGGGAACTTAAATTAGTTGATTCAACTAAAAAAAAAACAAAAAAATCTTGTCAGCGTTACTTAATCCATTTGTGTTGGAACAACATGAAAAAAATGTTTTGGGTTAACTGGAACTGGCCATATTTCCCAGCATGCTTTGCATGGTGCCCAACCAGGGAGAGTAAATGTCAAAATTAAGTGTTATTTTTTTTGTGTCTTCGTGCAAGGTTAATATAAAGGACCTCCTTTATATTACTTACTTGTTAGTGTAAAACGTTTTGTTATGTTGAGATTTAGAAGAAGTTCAGTTATGTTGCAGGGTTACCAAGATGGTGAAGAGTGGAACGTGAGCCTAGGTTGAGGACCAGTACATTTAATATTCTATATATTGCTTTATACTATTAGTTGAGCAATTGCTGTGCTAATCATAGCAGGGTGACCAAGTTGCACACAATAGCGGTTCCCACCAGCATGTCGTCGCTGTTCGTTGAAAAACAACTTAAGCCCACTTTTGGATTTTTTACCATAGAATGAATGCGCAGGATTACCTCTTCCTACTGTTTGAGTTGTGCATCGAAATGGCCAATGAAAGAATGTTTAATCTGTTTAACAAGTATCTCCATTGGCCTTGAGAAGTGTCCATCATTCTTTTTGAAGAGCGTCAACTATTTTACCTCAGCTAAAGTGTAGTGTATAGATTGCCTACATCACGCTGGCTCTGTGATTTCCCTGACAACCAAAGCCATTCATGCACACACACAATGTCAGGTGGCTTTAAAAAGAAGACTATACCAGCCATATACGGTTTCCAGGTTTCCATCTTTGTGAAACCACGATTGAAAGCTAATTCTGACCCGAAACTGTCCACTCAATAACTGGACTAGAAACCCTAGTCATAAAACTGATTTTGATTTAATTTGTAAGTGAAAGCACAGATTAGATCCAAAAATAAATGATCTAGAAATCAATAACCTACCAACCAGTGCTGGACTGGTAATCTGCCATTCCGGGCATTTTCCCTGTGGGCCGACACACTTTGGGGCCAATCAGGGGCGGAATGGCCATCGGGAGAACCAAGATGGCCGGTGGGTCGGCCGCGAAATGGGCTGAATGGTACGCGATAAGCAAAAATGCCGTCATGATATGCAGAAAAGGACAGCATATATGAGAGGAACATTGCAAAATGTATGTGTTTTCTTTAACAGGTTTTTCAATGTGCTCATTTGCATCAACTCAATATTAGCTTCCTCAATAAATATTAGCTAATCAGTCAAATCAATTAAAATGAATGATTATAATATTACATTTTGACAATTAAAAAGATCATTTCAACCATATAAAACTCAGCAAACATGTTAGAAATGTCACTTATGTTAAAACTATCTGCTTTGTAGACCACCTACTTGTAGAGATGAGCAGCTGAAATGATGTACAGTAGCGAGCGACATGCAACATGAGTTAAAAGAGACAGAAAAATCTAGAACTTCAAAAGAGCATGTCAGTCACCATTGTCAACTTCTTTCGAGTCCTTGGTGTTAGTGCGACTGACTCATGATACAAAAGAGAGCTGCCACCACATCTGAGTAACTCAGGAAACTGCAGCTGGAACAAGGACACACTTAGTCACTCAGATTCCACAGACCTGTAGGTTATAAATTGGCATGAGAATGTATATGTGTATATTATGGGCTGTTTTACAAGAGAATCCATCCTATAGTAATGAGATATTTTCCATTGAATAGATCAGTCAAAACATAACAAACTGTCACCATTAATTATTTTATGGCTAGCTGGTTCACACACTAAAATGTAATTATTAGTTTATTCAAACAAATTCATGTAAATTTCCAATGAGAAACCAAGGATGTGTAAGAGTCGAATAACAAAAAAGCAACAAATATCACAGGGAGCTGCAAATACAAGTGAGCACAAATGAGAACATAGCTGTGACTTCTCTTGAGAGGTGAATCTACCCGAGAGAGAGTGAGAGAGGGAGAGAGAGAGAGAGAGAGAGAGAGAGAGAGCAAAGAAGCAAACACGAGATCCTGCTTTCATACAAACCCCAGTCAGAACAGTTAAGCAATTACTCCCCCAGCCAAACAGAAATAGTCCCTGACTTTCACTGTAGAACATACACTAAAGGTTTTTTGTGAGGTCACCTAAAATGTGCTTCATGTGCTTGCATCTAAATTAATTGGTTTTATTCAAGTAAAACATTTTAGTCTTATTCCATGATCTGTCTGAATACTCATGTATGTGCTATTGATTGGCTGGAATGTGTGCATTAAAATTGTTCAATGCACAGGTAGGGGGTGTGTGGTGCTACACATTATATCCCAATGGTTAAACTGCTTGAAGTAGGCAGCAGAGCACGTGTGGTGTTAAAATAGTGCTGCTCTAGGGGAATTATAGTGCAACAGGTTCCGACGTGACACAGACTGGACTTTTTTATATTCCGAGAAGCCGGAACACCATGCCGAGGAGCTGGAATACCATTACGGACCATTTCGCCCCAATTTAACCCCTGGTCACATCACAAAAACATCGAGCTCAGTAATGTAGAACTGATAAACACTGGAGAAAATTAAAAACGCACCTGCATTTTCCCCTTACACAACCATAGGGCTGTAAGTAAAGTGTTGTTTGACATTCAGCCATGGCCAGGTCTAAGGGAGTGCTAGCGGGGCATTGCCCCTCGAGTTGAATGGCAAAACGACCACAGCAGGCCCTCCGGTCTGACGAAAAGGGAACTACTTCCCACCCTAAAGGTCAAAATGCCCCCCAAAGCATGTATCCTATAATTCCGGACCTGCATTCAGCCATGTTTTACATAGCGGGGGAGAGTATCAAAGGTGTCTTCTGCTGTCCATCATCACGAGGCAAGACGATTTGTATTGTAAATCATAAACATCGTTTAATATTGCTGCACTGCTTAGCATGTGCCACACACACTGCAAAGAAACCCAAGACTGACGTCTGTGGTCATGAAGTCATTTGAGAGACTGGTGTTGGCTCACCTGAAGGACATCACTGCACCCTTAATGGATATTCTTAATTTTGCTTATAGAGCAAACAGGTCTGTGGATGATGCAGTCAACATGGGATTGCATCACATCCTGCAACATCTGAACAGCCCAGAGACATATGCAATTTTTTCTCCTATGGAAAAAATTAACCAAGCTCTCTGTTCTATCTGTAGATAACAGATTTGTATTTGTACAAACGTGTGTATATATATATATATATATATATATATATATATATATATATATATATATATATATACACACACACACACACTGGTGGCCAGAATTTGGAATAATGTACAGATTTTGGTCTTATGGAAAGAAATTGTTACTTTTATTCACCAAAGTGGCATTCAACTGATCACAATGTTAGTCAGGACATTAATAATGTGAAAAATTACTATTACAATTTGAAAAAAAAATCTTAAATTTCTTAAACTACTTCAAAGTGTTTTCAATGACAGTTTGTTGCTGTCTTGTCGGGCACTTCTCACGCTTCTTACAGTCTAGCTGATCCTACAAATCTCAATGGGGTTAAGATCCATAACACTATTTTCCAATTATCTGTTGTGCAATGTCTGTGTTTCTTTGTCCACTTTAACCTTTTTCTAAAGTGTATTTTTCTTTGCAATTCTTCCCATAAGGCCTCCTGAGTCTTCTCTTTACTGTTGTACATGAAACTGGTGTTGAGCGGGTAGAATTCAATGAAGCTGTCAGCTGAGGACATGTGAGGTGTCTATTTCTCAAACTAGAGACTCTGATGTAAATCCTCTTGTTTAGTTGCACAGCTGACCTTCCACATCTCTTTCTGTCCTTGTTAGAGACAGTTGTCCTCTGTCTTTGAAGACTGTTGTGTACACCTTTGTATGAAATCTTCATTTTTTTGGCAATTTCAAGCATTGTATAACCTTTATAGAGAACGCAGTTTCTTTTTTTGTGTGCAATTTTTTACCTAATATTAACCTTACGACTAGCCAGTCTATTGCATACTGTGGCAACTCAAAAACAAACACAAAGACAAAGTTAAGCTTTAACCAAATAGCATTCAACTGTGTTTGTGTTATGTATACCCTGTCTTGTTCCACTGTTGCCCTTTTGTTTACCATTTTTGTCACTTTTGTACTCCTTAGTTTTCACTTTTGTCCCTTTTGTAGCTCCACAGTCCGGTTTTTCCTCGTGTTCACTGTTCATTGTTTTCACCTGCCCTTGTTAATTTTGTCCTTGTGACCTTGTCATCTAGTTTGTGTTCTGTTTGTTCATTGGCCCCTTTGTCCCAGATTCTTGTATTTAAACCCTGTCTGTTTGTTCAGTCTCTGTCAGTCGTTGTTTGATTGTTTGAATGTGGTTGGATGTTCCTCCCAAGCCTGTGTTCCCGTGTTTCTAGTTCCTGTGTTTTCTAGTTTTATGTTTGTTTCCCCATCGTGGGTGTTCCTTTGTGTTTGTTTAACGAATAAAGAGAACTGCATTTGGATCCTCAACCTTCGTCTGCCTTCTCCTACTTCCACAATCGTTACAGAACGACTGACCAACAATGGATCCAGCGGTTCTCCGGGCTAGCTGCCGCCTCCTGGACCTGAAGCAAGGAAGCCGCCCGGTGGAGGATCACATTAGGGACTTCCTGTACCTAGCGAGCGCCACCGACTTTCCTGACTCCTCCCTGGTGGTGTTCTTCCAGGCTAGCCTGACCGGTTCGCTCCAAGAGCGGTTGCCCCGACGACACGTGGCTGGACGCTCTGCGAGTTCATGGAGGAGACACTTCTGGTATGCGGCTCGCTGTTGACTGTGGGTGTGGTTGAGGATCCTGCCTCTCCTCCCACGGCGGTGACCCCCCAGTCGTCCTTGGCTCGTCCTCTTCCACCTACCCCACCGGTCAGCGAGCTCGCCCCCACGCCTGTCATCGTCCATGAGCCAGCACGGTCGACTTCGTCCGCCCGGAGGAGGAAAAGAAGACGGGCTTCCGTCTCCCGGCCAACGTCAGCCCCGGTCTGCGAGCCAGAGCCCACGCATGTCACGGTGAGCGAGCCTGTGTCCTCGTCAGCCACGGTGAGTGAGCCTGAGCCCTCGACCGTCCCCGAGCCAGCGCCTGTAGCCTCAGACGTCAGTGAGCCAGTGTCGATAACCTCAAATGTCAATGAGCCAGCGCCTGTAGCCTCAGATGTCCCTGAGCCAGCGCCTGTAGCCTCGACCATCCCTGAGCCAGCGCCTGTAGCCTCGACCGTCCCTGAGCCAGTGCCTGTAGCCTCGACCGTCCCTGAGCCAGCGCCTGTAGCCTCGACCGTCCCTGAGCCAGCGCCTGTAGCCTCGACCGTCCCTGAGCCAGCGCCTGTAGCCTCGACCGTCCCTGAGCCAGCGCCTGTAGCCTCGACCGTCCCTGAGCCAGCGCCAGTAGCCTCGACCGTCCAAGAACCAGCGCCAGTATCCGTGACCGTCCAAGAGCCAGCGCCAGTGGTCGTGCCCGTCCTAGAGCCAGCGCCCCTCGAGCCTTCCAGGGCTCCGCCTCTCAAGTCTCTCGAGTCTTCTAGGGCTCCTCCTCCCGAGCTTTCCAGATCTCCACCTTCCAGCCTCCCTAGCTTTCCAGAGCTCCGCCTCCCAAGCTTTCCAGAGCTCCACCTTCCGAACTTCCCGAGCTTTCCTGAGCTCCACCTTCCGAGCTTTCCTGAGCTCCACCTTCCGAGCTTTCCAGAGCTCCACCTTCCGAGCCTCCAGAGCTCCGCCTCCCGAGCTTTCCAGAGCTCCACCTTCCGAGCCTCCCGAGCTTTCCAGAGCTCTGCCTTCCGAGCTTTCCAGAGCTCCGCCTACCGAGTCTTCCAGGGCTCCTCTCGAGCTTCCCAGAGCTCCGCCTCCCGAGCTTTCCAGAGCTCCACCTTCCGAGCCTCCCGAGCTTTCCAGAGCTCCGCCTCCCGAGCTTTCCAGAGCTCCACCTTCCGAGCCTCCCAAGCTTTCCAGAGCTCCGCCTTCCGAGCTTTCCAGAGCTCCGCCACCCGAGCCTTCCAGGACTCCGCCTCTCAAGTCTCTCGAGCCTCCCAGAACTCCTCCCGAGCTTCCCCGGGCTCCGCCTCTCGAGCTTCCTAGTACTCTGCCTTCCGAGCCTTCCAGGGCTCCTCCTCCCGAGCCTCCTAGGGCTCCACCTCAAGTCTCTTGAGTCTTCCAGGGCTCCATCTCTCAAGTCTCCCGGGCCTTCCGGAGCTCCTCCTCCCGAGCCTCCTAGGGCTCCACCTCTCAAGCCTCTCGGGCCTCCCAGGGCTCAGCCTCTCAAGCCTCTCGAGCTTCCCAGAGCTCCACCTCTCAAGCCTCTCGAGCCTCCTAAGGCTCCGCCTCTCATGTCTCTCGAGCCTTCCAGGGCTCCGCCTCTCAAGCCTCTCGAGCTTCCCAGAGCTTCACCTCTCAAGCCTCTCGAGCCTTCTAGGGGTCCGCCTCTCAAGTCTCTCGAGCCTGCCGGGGCTCGGCCTCTCGAGCCTTCCAGGGCTCCGCCTCTCAAGCCTCTCGGGCCTTCTAGGGCTCCGCCTCTCGAGCCTCCCAGGGCTCCGCCTCTCAAGTCTCTCGAGCCTCCCAGGGCTCCACCCCTCAAGTCTCTCGAGCCTTCCAGGGCTCCGCCCCTCGAGCCTCCCGAGCCTCCTACGGCTCCGCCTCTCGGGCCACCCGAGCCTCCGACGGCTCCGCCCTCAGAGCCTCCCGGGCCTCCTACGGCTCCGCCTCCCGAGCCTCCTACGACTCTGTCCCCAGAGACTCCAGAACCTTCCAGGTCCTCGCCCCTAAAGCCTCCTGCGGCGCCACCTCCAGTGGCTCCACCTACTGAGCCTTCAGGGCCTCCGCCTCTAGAGCCTCCTACGGTGCCACCTTCCTCAGATCCGCCTCCTGGGCCTCCCTAGGCTCCGCCTCCTAAGCCCCCCATGGTCCTGCCTACGCCTCCTTCGGCGCCGCCTCCCAAGTCTTCTACGGCTCCGCCTCCGAAGTCCTCCTTGGCTCCGCCTCACGTGGCTCCGCCGGTCCCTATCCTGCGGCCATCACCCAGGTCCCCCAAGCCTACCCACATCCCGTGGTCAACTCCCAGGCCTCCTGAACCTGTCCCTGCCCTGTGGCCAGCTCCCAGGCCTCCTGAACCTATCCTTGCCCTGTGGCCAGCTCCCAGGCCACCTGAGCCCGTCCTTGCCCTGTGGTCAGCTCCCAGACCTCCTGAACCTGTCCCTGCCCTATGGCCAGCTCCCAGGCCTCCTGAACCTATCCTTGCCTTATGGCCAGCCCCCGGGCCATCTAAACCTGTCCCTTTGTTCCCCCGTGGACTTCCTAATTGCCCGTTGTGCCCCCATGGACTGTCTCATCTCCCTTTGTGCCCCCGTGGACTGTCTCATTTCCCCTCGTGGCCCCCCTTGGACTTCCTGCCTGCCCTTTGTGCCCCCTTGGACTTCCTGCCTGCCCTCTGTGCCCCTTGGACTGCCTCCTTGCTCTTGTGCCCCCCCCTGGTCTGCCTGTCTGCCTCGGTGCCATCATTTTGTTCTTTGTGGGTTTTTTGTCTTTTGTCGTTGTTTTTTAGGATCGTCTGGAAGCCGATCCTTTGAGGGGGGGCTCTGTTATGTATACCCTGTCTTGTTCCACTGTTGCCCTTTTGTTTACCATTTTTGTCACTTTTGTACTCCTTAGTTTTCACTTTTGTCCCTTTTGTAGCTCCACAGTCTGGTTTTCCCTTGTGTTCACTGTTCATTGTTTTCACCTGCCCTTGTTAATTTGCCTTTGGTTTCTGTTAATCACCTTGTCATCTAGTTTGTGTTCTGTTTGTTCATTGGCCCCTTTGTCCCAGATTCTTGTATTTAAACCCTGTCTGTTTGTTCAGTCTGTCAGTCGTTGTTTGATTGTGGTTGGATGTTCCTCCCAAGCCTGTGTTCCCGTGTTTCTAGTTCCTGTGTTTTCTAGTTTTATGTTTGTTTCCCCATCGTGGGTGTTCCTTTGTGTTTGTTTAATGAATAAAGAGAACTGCATTTGGATCCTCAACCTTCGTCTGCCTTCTCCTACTTCCACAATCGTTACAGTTTGATATAATGGCAAGTGATTTTCTAGTACCAAATGATCAATTTAGCATGATTACTCAAGGATAAGGTGTTGGAGTGATGGCTGCTGGAAATGGGGTCGGTCTAGATTTGATCAAAAATAACTTTTTTCAAATAATGATGGGGCTGTTTTTAACATCAGTAATGTCCTGACTATACTTTGTGATCAGTCGAATGCCACTTGCCACCAATGTCCTTCCGAAACAGCAAAAACGTTTTAGTCTTATTGTGTATTTCTATACTTGTTGTATTGTTTGTGCATTGGAAGCTCCTGTCACAAATAAAAATTCCTTGTATGTGTAAGCATACTTGGCAATAAAGCTCATTCTCATTCTGATTATACATATTTCTTCTAAAAGTGCATTATCATTAACCAAGTTTGACCTTCCAGGTAATTCTATCATCTGATAACTGTCGCTTGTAAAAGTGTTTTAGCTCTGACTATATCTCCTGTGACGCACATTAGACGACTTTGTCTTTGGACAATATCCCTTCTGAATTCTGCCAAATAATTATGGTCAACCAGTGCCTTTACAATCCAAAGCCAACAAGGCTGGTGTGATGGAAGCTCTTTTGCTGAGACCAGTGGACTGTGATCTTTTACACCCAAACAAAACAGCACAGAAATGAGCAAAATTTCACAGAATAACAGGTATAGCTATAAAGTAGGTTAAAGGTCACAGAGTTTGAAGACCAGAGAAAGTGTCATCATTGTATCTTATCTTCAACTGCTCTGGATTTGACACTTATCAACAGTAATTAAAGGTAAACAAAGTAACTTTAAGACTGTAGCTCTTTTATTCTACATATGGGTGGTTCCTCCACATGGTTTTTTTATTTCAAATGATAAAAAAATAAATAAAAATAAATGTGTGTATTGATGTTATTGTTTGATTGAATTATTTGCTATATGTGCAGTAATTTCCATATCAAACAAAGAGTAAACAATCATAAATATGTTTTATTTATTTTACAATGGTCAGCAATTTTTCCAGGAAGTTTCCAGGGCCAAGGTGGCAAACCCTACTGGCGTGAAAGAACACTGTTTTGGTTTAGAGTATATTAATGCAATTAATGTAACTTAATTGTTTCCAGAAATTAGACATGCTGTGCCTTTCACTACATCTCTTCAAATAAGCAAGTGAACGAAAGCTGATGTGAATGTGCACATGTTCACGAGTACAGTTCTAACTTCGTCAGTTTAGAAATTCTGAAAGCGTAGACTGATCTGAGCAGAAAAAAATCGACTTGTTGCAGTTTTTCCTGTGTGATCAGTCAGATCAGATTTTAATGTCCATGAGAAAAGATGGCTGATCTGAAATAGTGTACTACTAAAGGTTCCTGCATCAGTCAAACAATGATGACAAACACATTAACGAGAGAGATGAAGAGACAATTTAACTTTTACATGTGTTTTTGTAGTATGTCTGAAAAGACTTCAGAGCAGATTTAAACCCTGACATTCCAGCAGAAGTACTAGTGTTACTAGAACTGTGTTACTATCAAGTTCCATTGATAGTAACACAGGTGCCTGTCGCATTTATCCAATCATTGTTATTGTCCTCATAATTATGCAAATAAAAACGTAAACCCTGGGTTTACAAATGTGAAACATCAAATGAGATAACCCAGGATAACGTTTACCCTGGGTTAACACTTTCAAGAGTCATTTGGATTTAGATTTGCCGAGGTTGCGGGTGTATGACGTGAACTTACAACACCCATTAAATTGTACACCTAAACAGGTTTGTATTTCTGCAGCATGTGTTCAGTAGCCCCGCCCACTGTGCTGATTGGCTGTGATTGTGTTTCATGTTCAGTGTGTACTGACAAATTGCTAGTCACTAAAAAACTTGTCACCTCGTGCCTGTTAGGACACATGAATGATAATCATTCACTTATTTAAAGGAGACCTGTTATGCCCCTTTTTACAAGAAGTAATATAAGTCTCAGTGTTCTCCAGAATGTGTCTGTGAAGTTTCAGCTCAAAATACCCCACGGATCATTTATTATATCATGTTGTAAATGCCTCTTTTTAGGTAGAATCAAAAACACGCTGTTTTTGTGTGTGTCTCTTTAAATGCAAATGAGCTGCTGCTCCCTGCCCAGGACATAGCTCTGGTCTCCATAAATACAAGAGACAATGGTAGCTTTAGCTGCATTAGCCTTGGAATCACCTAACAACTTTCAGAAAGCACATTCAGAAAGGCAATTTGCACACATTCACAAAATATAAAGTGTGATACTTACATCTTCAGCTGGAATAGCTGATATAAAGCTGGAACACAAACAGTTGGAACTGATCCATGTTTGAGAATCAAATTTTTTGAAAATCCTACTTTATATTGACACTCATTCACAAAGCAGTCCTGTGTAAAATGATTTGCACAAACATAGACTAATTTATGTTTTGGGGCACATTTCCTTCAAAAACAAAACTTGTCCACTGCATCTTCGGGAGTACATGAAGACACTTATGTTCACTTTTACAGAGAGCTGTGTGTAGATCACTCAGGGGAGGATCTATGATAATAGGGTGGAGTCCGTCACCAGTCATGGGCGAGGCCTGCTCTAACGTGACGTCAGAAAATCATTCATTTTGACACACTGTTTTTGATTTAATAGATATATAAGAAAGAGGAGTGGGTGGACTTTTAACATTCTAGGATGGTTGTGTACACAATGCTGACTCACATTCATGTACAAACACCATTTAAAAGTGAATTCATAATAGGTCCCCTTTAAGCAAATAAAATGCATCAAATCACAAGTGCTTTTGATATTTAATTACATGCAGGATATGAATGATATCTACAATAACCTTTTCACTAATATTAGGAAGAATTACCACTAGCAAAACCGCTAATTAACGCTATTTAAATCTTGAGATAAAAAATTATGTCATTACTCACGGAATTACCTATTTTTATTTACATTTCAGCTAGTAAAAATTTGTGCATTTTAAGAATTTGTGGAAATGCCCATTCCTTTTCTCCCCAATTTGGAATGCCCAATTCCCAATGCGCTCTAAGTTCTCATGGTGGCGTAGTGACTCAATCCGGGTGGTGGAGGACAAACCTCAGTTGCCTCTGTGTCTGAGATCGTCAATCCGCAAATCTTATCACGTTGCTTATTGAGTGCTTTACCAAGGAGACATAGCGCGTATGGAGGCTTCATGCTATTCTCCGCGGCATCCAAGCACAACTCACCATGCGCCCCAACGAGAGCGAGAAACCCGTTATAGCGAGCACAAGGAGGTTACCCCATGTGAATCTACCCTACCTAGCAACCAGGCCGCTTTGGTTGCTTAGGAGACTTAACTGGAGTCACTCAGCACACCCTGGATTCCAACTCGTGACTCCAGGTGTGGTAGTCAGCGTCAATACTCCCTGAGATACCCAGACCCCCTCATATTCCTATTCCTAAAATCAACAATGGAATCACAACTAGTAAAAATGCAATCCAACTTTGAATTGAATGCAACATGAAGCTCATGGCAGTGATTAGTTTCTGGTGTTACTGTGTGCTCTTGTCTGTTACTGTATGATTAAACTTGCCTCACAAGCTTGAGGGACGAACAGGGGAAACAAGCCGGCTGAGGGGCGTTTCTGCATACAGAGCTCATATGACTTTCTGGGAAAGCTAAATAGTAGAGAACTACTGTGAAGGGAACTTCAAATAGTCAATGTTATGAAGGAGACCATGTGTCATTGAATGAAAACAGCAAGCACAAAGAAATACTGATGATAGAGGGAAAAATTGCTCTGTTTGTAACTTTTGCACAACATTTTTTTCTTTGCTATCTTTCTTTAAAATAAACACTTGGTTTGATATTGTGTTATCAATGCAGTAACATTTACACTTTGCTCAGAATTTACAGAAAATCCATATAGTTTAATTTGAGTTTCGATTTGAGAATTCAAAACTACTGTTGTTGCCGGTGTGGTCAGTTGAGGTCAGGTGTGGACTGAGGTGGTGTGAGACAAGGAAAAGTCATGATCATATTGATTGTCTAAGCAATAACTTTATTTCCAGCTCTGGCACAGTTTCAGAACACAAACAATCCAGTAAATCATTTGAATGTCTGAGGTCAGATCCTGTGCCTCGAGTCAAATAAACCCAACCCTTTCCTTGGAGGCCCCAACTCTTCACATTTTGGTACTTTACTACTGAGCACAGATGAATCAGGCGTGTTAGATTACAAAGAGTACAACAGAACTGGGCACAAACTGATACCTTTTCCCCCCCTAAAGTTTGTATAAATGCACTTGGGGTTCAAAGAACTGTTTTTTCACTTTAATGTTACACATGGAATAAATATGTGGTTTGGTGCATTTTTTCTCTACACTGTTGATATGGTCATTTGTTCTCTTCATTTGTGTACTTGTTGCCATATCAATATGGAGGACTAAACCTGTAAAAGTAATGAATAAATAAATAAATACACAAAAACATAAATAAATCCACATGTTCGTGCATAAATAAATAGGCCTATATAAAAGACTATATAAAACCACAGTTTTATATTGTTATTTTTGCATTGATGGTGTGTTTGTTTATTTATCTATTTAAATAATTATTGTCTCCTCCACAGTTAGTTATTTACATATTTCTGAAAGAATATATATATTTATACCATGGGTCAGTTGAATGCTTGATTCTGATTGGCTGACAAATGTTATAAGGTGTGCAATTTATTTCCAGTAAACGCATGGCTATGAAGTAGTTCCAGGTCTAGAGTGCATAACGGATCCATATCACCAAATTAACCAATTAAAACAAGGACATTGCTTAAGGACTATGGTTAAAGTTAATTGGTTGAGAATGTCAAACATTGTCTATACCCACACTTACTCACACACACAAGCTTGTTACTCCAATAACGAAAAGTGGCGCATCCTCTGTTGCTAGTTCTAAAGTGATGTTTTCAAACTAGCAACGAAGACTTGAGCTGTATCAAAGCTAGATACACTTGATCAAACTAGTTTCAATATTATCTGAAATATCTGTGGGAAACACCCTCAGACGTTGACACACATACATTATGGACACGAAAAACAGCTGTCATGTCAGCGCACACCTGCATCTCAGTGGGGTTAAAAAGAGTTGTTAAGGTTTACATCGGAGAGAAAAGCTGTATACAAAATGCCGACACTCGCTGCAGCTGTGAAGTGCATAAACGTACATCTTGCCGATTTTGAAGAGATGTTACTTCTGATGAGAGCTGCACCAAAAAAGGTAATCCCAGAAGCAATCTCTCTCAATTTCAGAGTTTCTCTCTTTCAATCACTCAAAAACAAACTCACACACACACACACACACACACACACTACCTTTGTGCTCCAGTAAAGCAGCACAAGCCTCGCAATCCTCCATTGCTAGTTCTAAAGTGACGTTTCGAAATAGCGATGAAGGCTTGGACTGTATCAGGACAAGATGCTGAATCCACGGTGGAAGAAAGTAGTTCCACTCACAAAAGCATTTTAGGAACAAAAACCAGAAAATGTCTTGAGAAAAAACCCTGAACGATGTCTTACGGTGTGGTAACCGTGGTATAAGCAAAATAACTGCCCGGCCCATTGAATTATTGAAAGATAATGCACACCCGAGGTGGTAATGCGGTCACGACAATGGCCCATTATCACTTATACCTTACTTATTTATTAATGTATTTGTGTAGTTATTTATTTATAATTTTATCCTCCATATATCAACACTGTGTACAGAAAAGTTTTCTTAATTGTAGCAATTTTGTTTCTCTACACAAAGTTAATATGTACATTTTTCTCTCCATTTGTTTACTCTTTGCCATATCAACACTACAGAGGAAAATTTGCACAACATTTTTTTAAACTTTAGAAGATATTCAAAGTTTTCTTTTTTAGCACATTATTTTTCTACACAATGTTGATATGGCAATTCTGTTCTCTTCATTTGTTTACTTGTTGCCATATCAACTCTATATAGAGAAAAGAAAAATGCTAAAATAAAATTAAAAAAAAACATTGGAAAATTTACCAAAAGTTCAACATTTGAATATTTTACTGCATTTAGTTTTTTCTCAACAGTGTTGACATGGTGACTTTTTCTCTTTATTTGTTTACTCATTTCCAAATAAACATGATGTAGAGAAAAAAGTGCATAAAAAAATTAACTTTTGGCAATATCTTGCAGAGTTTTCTTAATTTTAAGAACAAAAAAAATTCTCATCCCAGTGTGTATGTGGGGAAGTTTTTAAACCATGTATGTTATATCTAGTCCTGTGTTACTTTGTGCATTTCTGTCCCCTACCGCACTGGGAACTGTATCCCACAATACTTGATTGTGATTGGTCAGTTGTGGTATTTTCCGGTCAAAGATTATTTTATAATAAAATAATAAATGATATTGCACTAATTAAGCGATTTCCTACATAGCTGTGCTGGTTTCGTGTCTCTCAAACACTCTCTGAGCTCTCTTCTCACATAATAAAACAATCTAAGCTCAAATTAATGTTTCAAAAGTGGGGACGGTGGGGGGACAGAATGATTAAATTCTGCATAGGTCATACCAAATCATTAAATGGATCTGAACGAATTTTGGTGAACACTCGAGCTACTTGGATACATTCAAATAGTAAATTGTGCACATGCACGATTGTCATTATTGTAACAGATTAAATCATTTTTTCAAGGACCAGCTTGTGCTCAGTCTTTTATTGTCATGTGTGAAACAGAAGCAAGTGATCCACAAGATGCCCCTTGTTTTTGCAGCTAATTTAGCTCAATTTTGCAATTAATTTGCAATACTTGAATCTTGAAAATACTACAAATATTAAAAGTAAATAATACGTATATATTACTATACTGTAATACTTATATATAAATATATACTGTAATATATTAATACTGCACTGTAAGTATTGGGTCTGTGTGAGCCACCTACTGACAGCTGTGTCCCACCACTTTTAAAATGACTGCTACGCCCCTGCTACCAGCACTGTTACACCATTACATAACACTACTGCAGAGAGAGAGAGAAACCGACCCACTGCTGCTGTCAGCTGAGCTAATAAATCACACACACATACACACACACTGCAGGACACTACAAACCTTTAAATGCCTTTAACCTTTAAAAATATTGAAATGAGAAAGACAAGGATGTAGCCTACATACACACTTTTCAAACCGCAGTGATTACAGACTCCATTTTGGGGTGGGTTCAAACATACGCACACATACCCAGAGCACTAATGGTTATATGATATTTCTTTTTTTAAATGATCATTTATGTTACTGGGATGCACATTATTGCTGACGCAGTTTGAGAAAGATGTGTGTGTTTGTGTCTACTGACGCAGAATACACGAGAGTGTGTGAGACAGACGCAGTGCGATATGATGCATGTTTATATGATTTCATAACTCCAGTTCAACCCTGCAGCAAAATACAGATTAAACGAAAGTCTTCCCCTGTGCGCAAAAGATGGGAGGAGAGTGTTGTGGAATGACTTTCAAGTGATTTATGCAAGCGTGACTTCTGGGTTACCTTCTCCTGGATACAGAGAGAGAATGTGAGGAAACGGGAACGAACTGGATGTTTTTAAAAACTGCACGTTGCATTCCTTCGTTATCTAGCACACCTGATACAACACACCAGCTTATTAATAGAGCGCTACAGTGTCTTGGTACCAAAAGTGGATTTTATATAACACTTTATAAAATAGTTATAAGCTATGAACCAAAACAACTTGCTCTGAGGTCAATCACAAGATTACCAATTTTGATTTGATAACAATTTATTTGAATAACTGACAAAAAGGTAGAAAACTGTGGTAAACATGTACAATTAGGGAATGAAATACAGTCCCATGATCCATTGTGAATATTTATTTTAAAGTTATAGATTATAAGTACAGGATCAATATACAGTATTTAAGTGTATTGCAAAATATATACACCAATCAGCCATAACATTAAAACCACCTGCCTTGTATTGTGTAGGTCCCCCTCATGCTGCCAAAACAGCACCAACCCCCATCTCAGGACAGCATTCTGTGATTATATTCTTATGCTATTAAGTGACCTGCCTGTGTGTCATGGAGCATTGTTCTACTGAAGAAAAAACAATCCTCAGAGGTTGGAAACATTGTCAGAGCAGAAGGAAGAAAGTTTTCTTCCAGGATAACCTTGTACGTGGGTTGATTCATGTGTCCCTCACAAAGATAAATCTGCCCGATTCCAGCCTTGCTAAAGCACCCCCAGATCATCACCGATCCTCCACCTGGATGTCTAATGGTTAGACAGAGACCTGGAGAGGCCTAGAAGCCACGGTCATGCACCCACTGAGGAGTGGTGATGATCTGGGGTGCTTCAGCAAAGAAAAAACATTAGTATTGTGATGTTTAAAAATTAATATGAACTTGTTTTCTTTGCATTATTGGAGGTCTGAAAACACTGCATATTTTTGTTATTTTTAACACAATTTTCTGCAAATAAATGCTCTATATGACAATATTTTTATTTGGAATTTGGGAGAAATGTTGTCAGTACTTTATAGAATACATTTTACTCAAACACTTACTTAAAAATAGTAAATCCAGAGAAACTGATCATTTTACAGAGGTCTCTAAATTTTTTCCAGAGCTGTATATATATATATATATATATATATATATATATATATATATATATATATATATATATATAAAATTGATATGTTTTTATATTTCAACTTAATAAAAAAAAAAATTGTGTTTAAAAGTTTCTATGTATGTATGCATCCATCCATCCATGTATCATCTTCTTGCCATAGATGTTCTATCTATTTAGGCTGTCTCAGTTAATTCTGTCTCATCATGTAATCCCAGACTGGCTCAATGATGTTGGGATCAGGGCGCTGTGATGTCCATATGTCTGTTGCAGGGATCCTCCAAGTGTGTGTGTGTGTGTGTGTGTGTGTGTGTTTAGTCAGTCATTATGTCGCCATGGGGCAGAAAAGTACATAAACTAGCTGTCTTTCAATCTCTCTCCAGCAGACTCAGCAGCCACAGCAAATAAAACTCTCAAACTGACACTCTCTATGTCAATAATAAACTGCACCTGTGATGGATGTGCTTTCACCCAACAACATTCATAAATTACAGGTTATAATTAGGATGATCATCTTACCAGTGCTGTTGTGCCGAATGTCAGCACTCCTGGTAAGGGCATCTACATGGTTTGCGGAAAAAAGCCCATTAAAATACATTGCCATTGGGCGCATACCTGGTGCGTAAGATTAGAGAACCAGAACTAACCGGTTTATAAAAATCAACCTTGTGTTCTCATTCCTATATGTGCACACAATGGAAACTGAACATATAACAATGAAATCTTAAAGTTATGTATTTAACAAAGCACAAACAGTGACTGACTGTGAGAGTCCTGTTCTTTATTGACATGTTGAGCATCTTGACTTTTTAAGATTAAGATTCAACTTTATTGTCATTGTGCAGAGTACAGGTACAGAGCCAATGAAATGCAGTTGTTTTCACATATCCCAACTAAGCTGGGGTCAGAGTGCAGGGTCAGCCATGAAACAGCACCCCTGGAGCAGATAGGGTCAAGGGCCTTGCTCAAGGGCCCAACAGTGGTAACTTGGCAGTGCTGGGACTTGAACCCCCGACCTTTTGGTCAGTAACCAAACTAAACCTTAACCGCTGAACCACCACTGGCCTATTTTACAAAATATACACCTCCTACTTTACTGTGATTAACAATCACAGTACGATAAACAAATAAAATACACAAACAAAAATCACTCATCTGCCTCATCCTCTTCATCACTGATAACATATTTTTTGGGTTTCTTGGCAGTAGATTCCTCGTTGTCTTCGGCCTTCCTCTTCCCAGAGTTTTCCCCTTCCTGAAAGAATGAAAGGATAACGTGCATTACTCAATTGGTAGCTGAACACAGCTTAAAGTGGTTGGTTTGTTCTGGATTTCAGAAAGCACTTTTGGACCAGTGTGTCTGAAATCCTGATTGGTCAGACTTAACTCCATCACCCCCTTGAGTACTGAGGTTTTTTACTGCCACAACAACGCTCATTCAACGTGAAATCAATGCGTTGGCCAAGAGCTCAGGTCTGAGTTCACATACTTAAGTAATGTATGTTTCTGGCATTAATGCGCTCTTGACGTGACATTATAATTATGAAAGGTTCCAAGCAAGCCGTTTTTGCAGCTTAGTTTAAATAGATGGTCTTTTGGACTAGAGCGAGTTCTGAAAGTTATAGTACTATATATAGTACGTTTTTTTTATAGTATCCCAAACAAAGAAAAATCTTGTTTGTTTACAGAAAACACTCCAATGTCTCTAGTGAAGTCATAGTGTGTGTTAATGTGGCTCACCTCATCACTATCCAGTCTCTTGGCCTTCATCAGCCGTTGGGCCTTGTCTTCATCAGAGCCTTCATCACTGTCTGAGGAGTAGATCCTGGCCCGCTCTTCTGTGACCCACAAACAAACAAACATAATCATAAGAAACAGCTCAGAAATTTGGAACCATTTTTAAGCATTCCAGAGCATATCTTCATTCCAGAGAGATGTTCTTTCAGTAAATACATCTTAACAGTACAAACAAACAAACCTGAACAAACTAATCTAAATCTCAGCTGGACTCCGGCATAATGCAGTCTTAAGATACCAGCAGGTAATCGGCTGATGACTTGTTACTGCAAGTGAGAGTGTGTGTGCGAGACATGCTGTTTTGGGAACACAAGCTGTTTTTGCAGTGCACAATGTTCTAGCTGATCGCAGCAGGTCTCAAACTCACTCAGAGAATCAGTTGTGCAGATACACTGACCCAAAGGAGGAGAGAGAGAATTCAACCTAGACGACAGATAGAGAGCTCGGCCACTGATCAGAAGCCACTTCAACTTCCTAACATAACATACGTGCCCACTGGCGTAGAGATGAGCAGGTGTTTTCAATCCATTCTATGAGAGCTGAGTGTCAGGAGCAAGTGATGAGAGCATCAAAAATTAATGGTCAACTTTATGCAACCGAGAGGCAAAAAACGCAGGATGGCAGCCAATTGCTGTAGGGTGAAGGGAAGCCAAGGTTGGAATGACTTTCATAAGCAGTACAATAGTGCTGGAATTTCTGATGTGCTTAAAACTCATTGTTACATATTATTATATTTAATTCAATAATTTCAAATGCAATTCGCAAGCTTTTATTGTGGCTAGACTAACTATTCTAATCATATACATATATATGTGTCATAATTTTACTGACTGTGTACTGAAAGCAAAACACAGACCATATTACAGACAACTAGAGCTTGACCAATATATCGGTTTTGCCAATTAATCAGTGCCGATAGGACATTTTGTAACTTTTGGCAAAGTAAAGACTTAATACATTTTGTCAGAAAACGCATTCAAATAATCGTTTTTAAAAACTAACGGCCGATTAATTGTTTATTCTCTTTTCTACCACCTAAATACACTTTACAATTAGGATCAATTTGTTATCATTAACTAACAATGCCATTTATTCATATTAGTTCATGTTAATTTCAACATATATTAATAAATATTTTAAATCAAAAGTAGTATTCTTTTAACATTAATGCACGGTGAACGAACATAAACTAACAATGAACAATTGTATTTTATTAACTACCATTAGCATAGAGTAATAAATGCTGTAAAAATATAATAATTTTTTTTTCTTCATGATACCTAATGCATTATCTATTGTTATTACACAGCTCTCTGGAATACTCGATTCTGATTGGTCAATGGCGTCATCCAGCAGTCAGATATTGCTCTGTAACGACAGTACAACAGGGGATTAAGATGTATTAGACCGCTCATCTGGGTTCAGTGATCTCTACAAGCAAGCTAATAAAATGTTATTGTATAAAATTGCACCAAATCACGTCCCGGACTTTCGGTTCCACTGTACCACAAAGGTGGAATGACCTTTGCAACCCCATCCGTCTTCAAAAAAAATTCAAAAAACACATCTTTTCTATGAGCACTTAACCATTCACTCATATATATATATATATATATATATATATATATATATATATATATATATATATATATATATACACACATACACAGAGTGAAAGAGAGAGAGAATTAATGGATGGGAATTATTAGGAAGCCATGATTGATGAGGGCCAATGGGAGTCATTTTTAATGACTACAGAGAATCAGTCGGTTATTATCGCAAAATAAACCCCTTAAGAGTGATACAAGATCCTGATCACCCTGTTGGGGTTTATTGTGCGATAACAACCGGCTGACTGTACATTACCCCTTAATTAACAAATGGAACCTTATTATGAAGTGTTACTGAAAACACATTAAATGAATCATTTTTAAAAACTTTGTCTTTTTCCACCACCTTAGATATCAATATGTGCAAAATCTAATATCGGCTTTGGGCATTTGGGAATCATTTTTGCATTTTCCAATCGTCCATGTACTAGATAATTTTATTTAACAGGAGGTCG
Source organism: Xyrauchen texanus (assembly GCF_025860055.1). Classification (NCBI taxonomy): domain Eukaryota; kingdom Metazoa; phylum Chordata; class Actinopteri; order Cypriniformes; family Catostomidae; genus Xyrauchen; species Xyrauchen texanus. Next base: position 6,561,754 of record NC_068304.1, read on the forward strand.
ACCAATATATTGGTTTTGACGATTAATCAGTGCCAGAACTTTTGTCACCGTAAAGACTACTATATTTTGTTTGAAAGAAAATGCATTCAATTAACCATTTTTAAAAACCATCTGCATATTATTGATTATCTCCTTTTCCACCACCTTAATTATCAGTGTCTGCTAAATTAAATATCTGCCATGAGGGAACATGCACAGAACAACGCTTGCATAACTTTTGATAGTACAACCAAAACAAAATACAAAAAAACTACCAGCTCTGCATCCAAAATCGCACACTGCCAGAGTAAGTAGTGCATTTAATGAAGGACGCACTTCTTGGCCGGTAAAAGAACGTTCTTCAGGTATGTAGACGAGTAGTATGAAAATATTTCGGATATACTTCCTCCGGGAACGTGGGCATTGTCCCGTGACCCGAACATATGACATAACAGCTACTGCCAAAATAATCTACTCCAGTTTTGTTAGACATGTATAGTTTATCCAAAAGGAACAACTTTCTTGGCATATATAGCACTTACACTTTACATGCGCCACCCTACTCACGGTTTTCAAATTCAGCATTTTGAATGTGATGTGTCCTCAGCTCCCGAGGCATAATGAGATAGTACAGTGTCCTAAGGATGTGCACTTCAGAATCTCATTGAATGTACTAGGTCATTTGGGTATTTCTTGCCAACTGTTTTATGAATACTGAGGATTGACATACTACCCCATTGGCATTCTGTTTTTGGCATACTGCATAGTAAGGAAGTATGCATTCTGTATTCAGACACAGCACCAATTTCCTAATGGAAATAACAGTGCATGCAAGGTAGCAAAATAATATTGTTAAAGTTGTGGGTAAGTTTAGATTGAAGGCTTTGATTCTGTGGAAAATTATACATCAGAGCCGCTTTGCCATTGCAATGACAGTCAGCAAATGTCTTGTTTTTAGTCAGCAGTGCACAATAATCATTACCTGATACCTACACCGACTTTGCAGCGAACAGGCAGCTTTTAATGGTTAAATATATGCATTTTTGCCATCTATTCCTCTCGAGTTGTTACCTAGCTACAGTGCTAAACAGATTTTGCTAGTATTCTCAGAGGTACTGGAGCTCGTGGTGCATGTGTTTTTATAAATCACCCACCCCTCAGTCCTCCTCCACCCTTGTATTTGCTCTTGATGGCAGCCAGGCTGATGGAATCTTCACCCTCCTCATCCTCATCGTAGCGGTCAGGCTCCAGGTATCCAGCGTTTAGACCGCGCTGATGCTGTTTTTCTCTCATGCGTCTCTGCTGCGACTCACGGCGGATAGATGAACGTAACCTCTCCTCTTCTTTCTACGTAGACAGAGAGAGATCACACAAATGTAATGCAAACTCTAATGTCGCTGCAGATTTACACTCAAAGGTCAAAGCCAACTACAACAAATGTAGAATATGAGCACGATTACAGGTTAAATAAATACATAATTTACATAATTTAAATTTCTCTTACATTTCCAGAATTCCACAACTGGGAACTTTGTAACCCTTTGTGCTAGGAATCAGGTTCAATCATCAAGTTGTATTAGATATAATAAATTATAGAAAGGAAATTCAGATCCTTTATAACAGGAATGAATATTATCATTAGGGATGCCCTGTTCAGGATTTGTACCAGGCGATAGCGATCTTCTTGTTACCTGATCAGCTGATACCGATTGTTTCACCCTTTTATCAGGATCTCTGTCATAACTGGCTATATGCAAACTTTCTGCACTGTAAAATCAATTTGCTTATTTTTTGTTGACAAACGCTTTTTTAAATAAGACTTTTAAACAAGTATAGACTAACAAAATATTCTCTACATAAAGATAGGTAGCCCTATAAAAATTAAGCTTAGCGTCAAACTGAAGACAAACTGATAACCTATAGGTAAGGGGTGGGGAACGTCAGGTCTCAGGACAGTAAAAGGCCCGCGAGACCATTTTACCCAGTCCGCGAGGCCATTCAAGAAATAGTTTGAAAACCCCAAAAAATGGCCTTGATTCCATATACAAACACATACATATAACAGTTCATTTATATTCTTTTAAGAATAAAAGAAAAAATAACTATGCTAAATAAGTAAATACTTGAAGGGCACTTAATAGGAAAAAGGTTCCCCAGCCCTGCCATAGGTGCACTTAAACTTAATGTGATGTGCTTCAATGCACCTTAACTTACTTTATTTCCATTTTATTATTATATTTAATACATTAAATGATGGTCTCTTAATAATGTACAAAGAATTATTATATTTATAAATTCTTGCCTGCCTTTTCATTTAGCTGGATGACTGTATTAATAGTTCATTTTTCACTTGTTGCTGCTTGAACTTTATTGAGGTGAACAGGCGCTCTCTCTTGAGGGCAAGAGATGAAAGGAAAGTGGAGAGACAGCACATGTTTCTGGACTCTACAGGTGCTACTATTGTTAATGCTGTTTAATCTGAGATATTAATGAAGATGTTTGAACTCCACCACATCTTGTAACTTGTGTTATTACTGAAAAGCTATGATAATAAAGACTGTTTCACAGCACATGCTGTTTACTCTTTGCCTTGTCTCGTGTGAAACGTCACATTAGCAGTACACAAACTTTTCATTCGCCCTACCTTTCCCACTGCATCGTTCAGCTGAAATAAAGTTTGTTGTCTTACAACACTATGCCAGTATTCCCCACACTCCCAACAATAGAGTCATAGGACATGAATATTGACCAATACCGATCAGTGGCTGATTGTTCGGATCATCCCTAATTCATCGAAATAACTGAGGAAAACTTTCGTTGATGAAGGTTTTGTTTTTATTTAGTCAAAAATTTTAAGTCTACATGATAAATTCTGAATCTATGTACCATTGTTCCATGTGTGTCAAACATGTGGCGTGGTCTAAACTTCAACTGCAGCCTGAAACTGAACTTTTGACCAGAGGTTTGGAGCATATGCAACTGGCTGCATAGGAAAGCTATAGGATGGTCCCTTACACATTTGTGGGTGACTTACCCTTTTAATAGATAAAAACATGAATTGCTTTAACAGTCAGAAAAGAAGTTTAGATAAAACGACCATGCATGCTACCTGCTGCAGCCTTTGTGTGTGTGTGTGTGTGTAAGAGAGAAGAAACATGCTGTGAATGGAGATTCTCTGGCCGGAGGATTTATCATCTGACACTTTGATATAGGATGACTGTCTTATGCAACATCTTATCAGATTGTTGTAAAAAGTTTATCAACAAAGGAAATAAAAAATACCCTTGTTGTTATGTGCATTGCTTTCCTTTACAAAGTTTAAAATATAATCGCTTTTTCCCCAGCAAGACAGCTGTACAACAGCTTTTGGTCATTAAAAACCTTATATCTGCGGTATAAATGGAGGTTTTATAAGAGAAGATGTGCATAATCTTACAACGATTATGCTTAATAAGCCAAGAACGTGTAAGATTATGTACATGATCTCTTTGAAATCACACTTTGGGTGTATTTGTATTGATAGCAGTTTCACATGTTGTCAGTCTAGGGCTAAACTTAAACCTCAAATCTTTGTGACAGCGTGTGCGCTTGTTACCTTTATCATCTCGTTTCTCTGGGACTCAGGGTCTCGTCCAGCCATGGGCAGAATTCTGATCTTCTGTGTTTTTGAGCAGCGGTCAGCGAGAGAGAGGGTCATCTTCCTGTGTGTGGCACTGTCTGTGGAGTGGGGTCTAAACATACACACACATCAGATACAAACTAATCTGATACATGCAGAAATAAAAAGTACATATAAACTGCTACAGATTCATTCATGATCTGTATGTTGTAGTATCTGTCACATGAATGAGGACTAATGCATGTACACTCAGTTAAGATGTTAAGAGTGGCTTTCTTTCTTTAAAGGTAATGTGTGTAGTTTTAATTTCAATGATAAATATCTCCGTTTAATATACAAGCAACTATAAGTATGCCATTTCAGGAGTGTTTGGGAAACCTGTTAGAAAATCAGTATTTTTGCAATTCCATTTGGTGACTCCAGTGGCACAGAAACTACACGCTTGTGTTTTGATGAGGAGTCTGTGTCAGTTTTGCAGTTGTGGTAACACACAGTGACTCCTGCTGGTGGATCAGTAGCTCTTCTTAACAGACTATAACCCATCAAGCTGAGCTAAAAAAAACTCACATAGGAGCCAAACAAACACTAATATTTTAAATCATGTCTCTATTTAAAAAAATAATAAAAATAAATAATAAAAAAAAAATCACAGATGTGGGAATATCACTATAAAATTATAGTTCCAACACTGTATGCTGATTGGTCAATATTGTGACCAAGCTGTGCTGAAATACACTTTATAAAAACATGTGATGACGTGAAACACTTGTTCATTTATTACTGTATCACTGCACAGCACACATTTAGAATTTTCTTTTACGTCAGGGTCTATATCTTGTATACTGTATCTCAGTAAAACTTTATAATTACTTTTCATGCCCTGAATATTTTCATTATGTAGTAGCTGTTTTATAAAAGCAATAAGACACTAGAGGTCGAATTTCTACAAATTAAAAATGTAAGATAAGTTTTGTTAACTAATAAAAACATGAGATTTCTTGAGATTAAGTATATAAAATGAATATTACACATTCAAAATAATGACGCCATATGTACTCTTATCACATTATATTATATGGAATTGATTACCACAGAAAATAATTTTGACCCTCAATTTGCAAAAGCAGTAGTGCACGTACAATGGAAATCTACAGGGCCAGACACTGGTAAATGTTAATAGATCGTACACATTGTTTTAAAATGACTGACAGACCCACTTTTGACCATCTATTTGTGAGACAGCTTTTCCCTTACCATTATTTTTTAGGGTTTGTATTTGGGTAGTATAAACTGATCCTAAACCAGCAGTTACAGAAAAACAGAGCAGCAATTGGATACAGTAATAATCAGTGGGTTGAGCAAGCTACATTCGAATAATGAGGAATTTTATTGTTTCACTGATTTTTCCCTTATGCCTGACAAGCAATTGTGTGGGTTTGACAGTATGTCCTACGGCTGGAGTCAGGAATCAGAGCAGATCTGTGGTTGCATTGCACACTCGCAGCACACGGCAGTTTTTAGCTCTCAAAGTGGCGGGCAATATGTGAGTGCCCCACAAAAACTCAATGCTCCACAGTTCGGTTTGCTTATAACACACATTCAGAAGTGTACTGGTCGAGCATTTCACAAGATTTTGAACAATAGCTAATTATACTACAGTGAACAAGCCTACAAATAAACACACAAGTGTTCCGACAAAATAAAAGCCAAAGGGTTTTTAAAGTTAAGAAATTACAACTGAAATGTGTTATAATTGTATAATAATATTCCTATATTTAGTTTCACAACTACTACTAATAAATTTATTAATATTATTATTATTATTATCATCATCATCATCATCATTTTAGAAATTACAATAATATTTAAGTTGACTGTGTTCGAGAAAATAACCATGTGATTGTAAAGTGGACTGATATCCTTTTACAACTAAAGTGAAGAAAAGAGATTTCAATCCTTTAAAGTCCAGATAGAAGACATTCACTGGAATTACTGTTAATTTTGCTGCTGCATTATCTGGTAGACTAGTTAACAGTAAGAAAAAGTCTTTCTTGATAGGCTGCACATTTATATTGAAATAATGTGTAGTTAGAGGGTTGTGTTTAGTTCCACACAGTGATGTATAGATATTATAAACCGATTAAGAAAAAAGCAACACTGGTATTGGATCGGGATCGGTAGATAAAGAGAAAAATATTGTGTACAGAGTATCGGTGCATCCCTAGAAGGGTAATTTAATGTCATTTCCAGGATTGAGGTGACTATCGTATTTTTGAGAAAGGAATTGTTTTTTTAAAGGCAAGTCAGCTTTTATGGTTATTTCAAATGCAAAATGCAATGTGGTAAAATTACTAAAAACCTAAATCTAAAAGTCTAAATCCTATAAATCCATTCTGAATAAAACTCAAATTGTGATTCTGGACTGACTTTGGTCAAATCCCTTTCATGGGTTTCAGGCATTAAAGGAATATTCAACAGCATTTGTGGCATAATGTTGATTACCTAAAAATATATATTTTTGTCCCTTACCCCTCCTTCTCTTAAAAATAAATAAATAAATCTGGTTTACAATGAGGAACTTACAATGGAAGTGAATGGGGCCATTTTTGGAAGGTTTAAACTAGTGATCGACCAATATATTGCCGAGGACGATAAATCGACCAATATTCTGACTTTTATTAATTATCGGCATCGGGTGATACATTTTCCCATTTGGCTGATTTTTTTCTTGAGGGCACCGAAAATCACCTGTTTGCATTTTCTTCCAGTTGAGCGATCATCTAATATCTTCCTTTGAAGTGCTTATTCTACCAGCCAGAATCAAAAACTTCAGGATCAAAAGTTCCTCTGATTCACACATCATGATGGTCACTCCATAACAATACAAGCAGGTGATCCAGGCCATTTAAACTGTCAGGAGATCTGCATGACCGCGTGATTGCAACTTCAAGGCTGTCACCGAAACCAGGAAAATGCTGCCTCCGGATGCTGTATAAGGAGGTAGGATGAAAATAAGGTGCTTTTTCAAACTGTTCGTAGACCAGTTTCCTTAAGAGATCCTTTCATTCAAAACAGATGTCAGTTAAGCCATTAACTGATTAGGCAGCAAGGTAGCAAGTCAGCTGACTACGTTTTCGGATGCAGCCCAATTAAATGTCTTCTTCACTATGCACTGTATGTGCAATTGGTTTGATTCAGTATTTTTTGAGACAATTTGCTTACTAATGTGAACATGACATCTAAGGTTGCTGGACTACTGTGTGTACTGCTATTTCCTTCCTAATATATTAACAGTTTCATCTATTTAAAATGGTAGATAGCAGTTTCTTCAGATTTCTGTTTAGTCATCAAATTTTAGTAGTTCATTTGCACATGATGAAACTGTTAATATATTAGTAAGAAGGAAATAACAGTACACACAGTAGTCCAGCAACTATGGATGGCATCTCCACGTTAGCAATCACATTTACTCCAAAAATACAGAATCAAACCAATTGTACATGCAGTGCATAGTGAAGAAATTTTACTTATAGCACACGTGAAGCACTTTTACCTTGGGCTGCACAGTGTTCTGGCCCCCACAGTGAGTTTGGTTTCTCCCAAGGTTATTTTTCTCCATTAAACAACATCTTATGGAGTTTTGTGTTCTTTGCAACAGTCACCTTTGGCTTCTTCATTAGGGTTATAAATACAATGATTTAAATTTTATACACAATTTACAATCATATTTCAAGTACACCATGATCACACCAAGACTTTATACAGGTGAAACTCGAAAAATTAGAATATCGTGCAAAAGTTCATTAATTTCAGTAATTCAACTTAAAAGGTGAAACTAATATATTATATAGACTCATTACAAGCAAAGTAAGATATTTCAAGCCTTTATTTGATATAATTTTTATGATTATGGCTTACAGCTTATGAAAACCTCAAATTCAGAATCTCAGAAAATTAGAATATTGTGAAAAGGTTCAGTATTGTAGGCTCAAAGTGTCACACTCTAATCAGCTAAACACCTGCAAAGGGTTCCTGAGCCTTTAAATGGTCTCTCAGTCTGGTTCAGTTGAATTCACAATCATGGGGAAGACTGCTGACCTGACAGTTGTGCAGAAAACCATCATTGACACCCTCCACAAGGAGGGAAAGTCTCAAAAGGTAATTGCAAAAGAAGTTGGATGTTCTCAAAGTGCTGTATCAAAGCACATTAATAGAAAGTTAAGTGGAAGGGAAAAGTGTGGAAGAAAAAGGTGCACAAGCAGCAGGGATGACCGTAGCCTGGAGAGGATTGTCAGGAAAAGGCCATTCAAATGTGTGGGGAGCTTCACAAGGAGTGGACTGAGGCTGGAGTTACTGCATCAAGAGCCACCACACACAGGCGGGTCCTGGACATGGGCTTCAAATGTCAAGCGTCTTACCTGGGCTAAAGAAAAAAAGAACTGGTCTGTTGCTCAGTGGTCCAAAGTCCTCTTTTCTGATGAGAGCAAATTTGGCATCTCATTTGGAAACCAAGGTCCCAGAGTCTGGAGGAAGAATGGAGAGGCACACAATCCAAGATGCTTGAAGTCCAGTGTGAAGTTTCCACAGTCTGTGTTGGTTTGGGGAGCCATGTCATCGGCTGGTGTTGGTCCACTGTGCTTTATTAAGTCCAGAGTCAACGCAGCCGTCTACCGGGACATTTTAGAGCACTTCATGCTTCCTTCAGCAGACAAGCTTTATGGAGATGCTGACTTCATTTTCCAGCAGGACTTGGCACCTGCCCACACTGCCAAAAGTACCAAAACCTGGTTCAATGACCATGGTATTACTGTGCTTGATTGGCCAGCAAACTCGCCTGACCTGAACCCCATAGAGAATCTATGGGGCATTATAAGAGAAAGATGAGAGACATGAGACCAAACAATGCAGAAGAGCTGAAGGCAGCTATTGAAGCATCTTGGTCTTCCATAACACCTCAGCAGTGCCACAGGCTGATAGCATCCATGCCACGCCGCATTGAGGCAGTAATTAATGCAAAAGGGGCCCAAACCAAGTACTGAGTACATATGCATGATTATACTTTTCAGAGGGCCGACATTTCTGTATTTAAAATCCTTTTTTTCATTGATTTCATGTAATATTCAAATTTTCTGAGATTCTGAATTTGGGGTTTTCATAAGCTGTAAGCCATAATCATCAAAATTATATCAAATAAAGGCTTGAAATATCTTACTTTGCTTGTAATGAGTCTATATAATATATTAGTTTCACCTTTTAAGTTGAATTACTGAAATTAATGAACTTTTGCACAATATTCTAATTTTTCGAGTTTCACCTGTAGATATTACGGTTTCATTTTTTGTTAATGCATGATTTTCTGTAAAGCTGCTTTGAGACTATGTGTGTACAAATGAAAATAACAAGACTTGAATTGCATCCGAAAATGTAGGCAGCTGACTTGCTACCTTGCTGCCCAATCAGTTAATGACTTAACTGACAGCTGTTTTGAATGAATGGATCTCTTAAGGAATCTGGTCTCGGAACAGATTGAAAAGCACCTTATTTTATCTTAGCTGCGTATACAGCTTCCGGAGGCAGCATTTTCCTGGTTTCGGACACACCCTTGAAGTTGCACTTACGCGTTTGTGAAGATCCAGTGTGAGCAGCAACAATCACCTGACAGTTTAAATGGAGTGGCTCTCCTGCTTGGATTGTCACATGTCAGACCGTTATGATTTGTGAATGAGAGGAAATTTTGATTCTGAAGTTTTTGATTCTTGCTGATAGAATACACGCTTCATATTTGCAGATGGTATATGATAATAGTTTTATAGATATTTGCCTTTTTATCATTAGAAAATAAAGTTGAAATTACAGAGAACTGTTGAGTAGAGAGAGGGAGAATAAAACAGGTGAGCACTTTAACATTATGCGTCTGTTGCGGCTCTGAAATGTGGATCATTTAAATGACACTGTGTTGCACACTGGTCTACTATTGTAGTAACACGATGGCACATAACAACAAAAAAAAACCATGACTGGTTGTTTCATGTCTCGTCACTTCACATGCAAGCAGGCGACTTATGGCAGCCTCAAGAAAATAAAAAAGAAAGACAAATCAGCCAAAAGGGAAAATTTATCAGCAGATGTGATAATGACAAATGTCAGAATATCGGCATTGGCGATATACCGGTTGACTACTAGTTTAAACACAGAAATGTGAAGCTTATAATTTTATAAAAGCACATACATTAATTCTTCTGTTAAATCTCATGAATTATTTGAGCTGTAAAGTTGTTTAAACTGTCAATTTTACAGTCATTTTAGAGTTTTACGGTTTGTTGACATTATATCGTCATGGTAACAAAGCTGTAAAATTGGCTATAACTTTACACAGAAAAGGTTAGTAAGTGATTTAATCACATTAAAACCATGTTTATGTGCATATTGTTTATGTCTTGTGTCTATGCTTTTGAAAAAGTGAGTATTTTAATGTTTACATATTGTCCCCATTCACTTCCATTGTAAGTGTCTCACTGTAACCCAGATTTTTGCTTTTTTTTTTTTTTAAAAAAGGAGGGGCAAGTCAAAAGTACGTTTTGTGGTAATCAATATTATGCCACAAATGCTGTTGGTTGATCTTAACTTCTATTGAACACGGAATATTCCTTTATGTTCTGTATAATTAGAATGTAAAATACAATTTTAATTTAAGCAATACCTCATTTTGCTCATCACTGGCTGTTTTAAAATGTAAATACAATTCATTTTTGTTCATGACTTTTAAGATTTATCCATACTGACATAAGAACACACAATTTTCATGTTGAATCATGATGCCATCTCTTTCTGTGTACATGTATGATTGACTGGAACACTTTGAGGTCGTAAGTGGGGAAATTCAACACAGGGACTTCAGCTCGAACACGCCATTAGTACTAGTGATTCACAGATACGTTTTTTCAATGGCTGATATCTAGAGAGCAGGATGGCTGATGGATGATATAAATGACGATAAACATAATACAATTTAAAAATGAAAAATCAATTTCTAAAGTGGGTCACACTTTATATTAGGTGGCCTAAACTACTATGTACTGACATTAAATACATACAAGACTATGTATTTACTGTGTAACCACATGTTGTTCAGCAAAATTCACATAGTTGCTGCTACCGAGGTTGAGGTACGGTTAGGTTTAGGAGTAAGTGTAGGGTTAGGATTAGGGGTTAGAGTTAGGTTTTGGGGTAAGGGTTGGATTAGGGGTAAAGTTAACAGTGTAAATACAAAAGTAATAAAATGAAAGTACTTTAAATGTAATTACAATGCAACAACATATATGTACATAATAAGTACATTGTATCAAATGGTTAAGTACGTAGTAGTTAAGGCCACCTAATATAAAGTGGGTCCCTAAAGTGAAAAACACTATGCAATATTTACTCAAATTTGCATTAACTTGAAAAGGAAATATCAACTGATTAATCGGCCTAGCTGATATATTGGTCTGTCAATAATTAGTACTACTGAATACTGATACTGTAGAAACACTGATTAGTACCAGTTCTTTTGACATCACTAATCTCCACTGAAGAAATGGTGCGTGTGTGTGAGACGCACCTGAAGGTGAGTTTGGTTTTGAACACAGCTTGTCCCTGCAGTCCTGTACCCTGACGGATGAAGAGGTGGTTGTGATCACCCTGCAGTGGAGCTTTATACACATCAAACACCTCGTTCCCCAGGTGCAGAGACATGCTGCATAGAGAGAGAGAGAGCTGATTACCACATTTCTGCCTCATTGGATCTCCTGTGCATTAATGAGCAGCTGCTCAATGCTTTTGCATGATAATTTAACACTGAAATCTCCACTGTGTTTGTGTTCTCACCTGCCGTCGGACCATTTAACGATCCGTGCATTGCTCTCTTTGACTTCATTTCCCTCCTCATCGTGGCGAGCGCGCCACCTGATGGTGTTCTCCACCTTCAGCTTGAGACGCGTCCTCCCTTCCTCATCCAACATCTCCTCATCTTCAAACTCATCCTCATAATACTGAGGGTCAAATGGCCTGAGACAGCATGAGAGAGGTGTTAGATCAACAAATCACTGATGCCGGTCTTTAAGATGCTGCATGCAGTCATCCCTTCAGTTTTCCTGGACACACTAAACACACCTGGGCTCCACGCTAAGGAAGTTGGGAAGTTTGACGAAGTATAGTTCACTGCCCAAATCTGTGCTAACTTTAGGAATCTCCACCTCAATCCTGGTTTCTGAAACCGGCTCTTCTTCAGGCTGATCTCCTTCCAGACCGTCCTCTGCATCCTGTTCATTCAGAGCAGTTCAAATCAATTGATCTGATCAATACATGTGAATTTTCATTAGATCTCTTAAGAACACAGCACAGAAGTACAGAGAGAAGAATGGTGGAAAAATGTCTTGAAAAACTGAATAATGATGTTTTGGAGAAAGAAAACCTTGACTGACATTAGGGAAAACATTAATGCATAACATGACCCATTTCATTTTACAGCGTAGTTTTTAGCCAGCCTTAACATATGTTTTTTTGCACCTAGTAAAGATGTGACGCCTTTACAACAGCTGGTTTACATGTGCTTTAACATGTAATTTGAGCTTGAATCAACAAAAGTTAAATGTAGCATTTTTGGGGGGCCAGGGTATCTCAGCGAGTATTGACGCTGACTATCACGCCTGGAGTCGTTAGTTTGAGTTCAGGACGTGCTGAGTGACTCCAGCCAGGTCTCCTAAGCAACCAAATTGGCCCAGTTGCTAGGGAGGGTAGATTCACATGGGATAACCTCCTCATGGTCGTGATTAGTGGTTCTCGCTCTCAATGGGGAGTGAGGTATGTTGTGTGTGGATTGCGGAGAGTAGCATGAGCCTCCGCATGCTGCGAGTCTCCGCGGTGTCATGATAAGATGCACGGATTGAAGGTCTCAGAAGTGGAGGCAACTGAGACTTGTCCTATACCACCCGGATTGAGGTGAGTAACCTTGCCACCATGAAGACCTACTAAGTAGTGGGATTTGGGCATTCCACATTTTTTTTTTTCTTGTCCCATCCAATTACGTATTATTAAAATTAAAGGACTAAATATGTGAATTATGAAAATATTGTTTTATACATAAAACAGTTATTACATAAGACTACATTAATAGCCTAAAATGATTATTTGAATGTGCAGATTTGGAAATAAATATGCATGTGGACTGGACTGGGAGGCTCTAGGGGGTTGGCTAAAAAAACAATAAAAAGTAAAAGTGGAAAAAAAGAAATAAAATTATGTTAATAATAATAATAAAAAAAGACTGGTTGGAAATTATGAGATTATTATTCATTGTTCTACAAACACAGTTTTTAAATGCCAGAAATAATAATAATAAAAACAAATGCATTTAGTTTTGTGATGAAAAAATATTTCTTGAACCTATACAAACGTCAGCAATAAAATAAGGAAAAAGATAAACTCAAAGTTAAAAAAGAAACATGTTTGGAGATAATATTTTACTTTTTTTTTCTTTTCTTTTTTTTTGCACAATGACAATATATAAGCCAATTATTTAATTAAGCTAATAAACTCAGTAAAATATAAACATCCCTTTTTCAGGACAGTGTATTTTAAAGATAATTTTGTAAAAATACAAATAACTTTAAATATCTTTATTGTAAAGTGTTTAAACAATGTTTTCCATGCTTGTTCAATGAACCATAAACAATAATGAACATGCACCTGCAAAAAGTGCTCTTCACTTATGAGTCACGGTTTTGTTTCACCAGGGGTGATGGTCGGACTCACGCTTACCGTCAAAGGAATGAGTGTTACACCGAGGCCTGTACTCTGGAGCGGGATTGATTTGGAGATGGAGGGTCCGTCGTGGTCTGGGGTGGTGTGTCACAGCACCATCGGACTGAGCTTGTTGTCATTGCTGGCAATCTCAATGCTGTGTGTTACAGGGAAGACATCCTCCTCTCTCATTCCTGCAGGCTCATCCTGACATGATCCACCAGCATGACAATTTCACCAGCCATACTGCTCATTCTGTGCATGATTTCCCACAAGACAAAAATGTCAGTGTTCTGTCATGGCCAGTGAAGAACCCGGATCTCAATCCCATTGAGCATGTCTGGGACCTGTTGGATCGGAGGATGAGGGCTAGGTCCAGAAATGTCCAAGAACTTGGTGGAAGTGTGGGGTAACCTCTCACAGCAAGAACTGGCAAATCTGGTGCAGTCCATGAGGAGGAGATGCACTGCAGTACTTAATGCAGCTGGTGGCCACACCAGATACTGACTGTTACTTTTGATTTTGAACAACTGGGTATTTATACTGAAAATGAAAATATAAAGCTGACATTATATTTAAGGAAGGGGGGTCCCTCGGAGGTATCATCATATTGGTGGTCCTAGGCATTGAACAGTTTGAAAACCCCTGTTCTGGACAGTTTGGAAGCAGTTATGTGTTTTTAGACCACATGTTTAATTGCAAAAAAATTAAGCTCCGACATTGTGCTTCAATATGTGCTGTTTAAGTGTCTCACCAATGGTTGGCCAGGTGTGGGGGGTTTCTCTGCATCACTGTCTGATGAAATATCATCTGCTTCCCCAAACAAGTCATTTGCTTCTGGTTTCTGCTTATCTACACACACACACACACGCGCGCGCGCACGCACACACACACACACACAGAGAGAGAGAGTAGGTTTAAAATAGATGCTGTGTGTTTATGACCTTGTGTTTCATCTTAACAAGCATCTGTCACTCACCTTTCTCTGTTTCTGGATCAGAATCTGAGTCAGAGTCAGAAGCTATTTTTTTATTTTTCTTCCATGTGAATTCCTCCTCGCTGTCACTGGCTTTCATGGATTCTGAAATTAATCGCAAACACAGAATGATTCTTGTTACAAGACATTGACATATATTGTTTTGGCCCCATTTACACCTGGTGATATAGAAAAAAAGATTTTCTCTCATCGTTAACTCAGATGTGTATGACTTTCGTGCAGAACACAAAGTAGGTTTTTTTTTTTAAATATTTCAGCTCTGTTGGTCTTCAAAATGCAAATGAATAGTTGACAGAACTTTGAAGCTCCATAGAGGACATAAGGGCATCATAAAAGTAATCCATTTGACCCCAAAGGTTAAAACAATGTTTTCTGAAGTGATTCAATCGATTTTTGGTGAAAGCAGACCAAATTGTAACTCCTTTTTCACTATAAATCTCGATCATGATTTCAAGCTCGACTAGTCTTCCTATAGCGCCATCTAGCACTCTGCGCATGGGCATAATGCTAGGAGGTAGGGATGCTCCAATAAGAACATTTACAACCGATATGATCTTCTGATACAGATCCCAATAATTTCACCTTTTATCAGCAGGATCTCTTTCATAACTGGCTATATGCAAGCTTTCTGCACACTGTCACTGTTAATTGAATTTTCATCTCCCCAGTAAAAACACTTTGCCTAGCTTTTGCTGACAAAAAATAAATTACAAATAAAATAAGTTTAAAGGCATATTTAAAAAAAAAAACTATTAAAAAAGACAAAATATGATCTATATTAAGTTATGATAGCTCTAAAAAACTAAAAACTTAGTGTCAAACTGAAGACAAACTGATAATCCATAGGTGCAGTTAAACTTAATGTGAAACTTTTGGTTATTGATTCATTGTCATTATTTCATATAATTATTATTATTCCTTATTTTATTTCTATTCTACTTTATATTTAATACACTATATTATGGCATCTTAATATTGTACAAAGAATTATTATATTTATAAATTCCTTCCCTGCCTTTTTATTTAGTTGGCTGATTGTATTAATAGTTCATTTTTCACTTGTTGCTGCTTGAACTTCAATGAGGGTGTGGCCGAGCGACATCTGTGGAGAGCCAGGCAGGGAGTGAGTACAGTAAGGATTGACATCTGTGAGAAATTACCTCTAACAGCTTTTTTGTGTTTGCAGTGAGAGCAGAGAGGAAAGGGCAATCCAGACCACCGGAGGAGAGAGTGGCAAAGAGCAGTGTGTTCGTGTGGTCATTTAGCAGCAGATGCAAAGCTTTTTGTAGTTTGTGTGAGCAATAAAAAAACCACAACTTGAATTGTTACCCGTCTCCCGCTTCCTCCTTGAGAGAGTTGAAAGAACGTGTCACAGTGGTGCCGAAACCCAGGAAGGAGGAAAGATACACTGCCATGATGTCCTCACTGCTGGAAGAAGTCTTCAAGTCCCTCGCCAGCATCCACTAAGCAGAACACCAGTCCCTCATTGAGCTGAGGATGGAGCAGGAATTGTTTCGAGGTGCTCCTCCAGGCCCAAGCGGAGGACCAGCGAGTATTGTGGAGCCTGCTGCCCCAGGGCGGCTGCCTTCAGCCGTAACTCCATCAGCAGCAGGACCCCATGTGACGCTTGTGAAGATGACACCACAAGGTGACCTGGAGGCCTTCCTGGACCTCTTCGAGCACACGGCCAGAACCCTGAAGTGGCCACGCTCACAGTGGGCGGGCCATCTGCTACCGCTGCTTTCTGGGGAAGTCCAACTCCTGGAGGTATGCCCATTTGAAGAAAGCCATCCTACAATGGGTTGGCCACAGCCCGGAACAGCACCAGCAGCATTTCTACACACTGACGTGAGCGAGGTCGGCTGCCGATTCGCCATCGCATAACAGATCTGAGACGCCTGCCGGCGGTGGTGGCTGACTAAAAAAAGAGGGCAATGCCGATGACGTCATCAACATTGTGGTGCTGGAGCTGTTCGTCTCGCAGCTGCCTAAGGGGATGGCAGAGTGGGTTCAGTGCCACCATCCAGTTGGCTGAGGACAAAATAGCGGTGTATCTGGGGGGCGGAGAGTCCTTTTCTCTCTCTCTCTCTCTCTCTCTCTCTCTCTCTCTCTCTCTCTCTCTCTCTCTCTCTCTCTCTCTCTCTCTCTCTCTCTCTCCCTCCCCCTCGTCCTTTTCCTGCTCTCCAGAAACGGGGAATACATTCCCCAAAACCGGTTCCCCGTTACCATGGGCCATTCTTCCTGCTGGCCTTCCCTAACCCTCTCCGCTCTCCCCCACAGGCTGGTGATTCTGCTGCCGTGGGTGTGAAGTCTTGGTCGGTCTGCTATAGCTGTGAGTCCGGGGACATTTCTAAGACCGATGCCCACAGTGAAGGTCGAGACATTGGTCTGGGTCCCCGACACACCACAGGCTGCCCCTGATTGAGCAGAACCATACTGGATACCTGTGAATATAAAGGGGGGTACATATCAAGTTTGCATCTACATCGGCTCTGCGTCAGAATGGCGTAAGGGAAGGGGAAGTTTCGGTTTCCCCAGCCCATAGAGGATTCCCTGCCGGGGATTTCCCTCTGGAGCAGACGCAAGACGAGACCCTTAAGCACACCTTTGAGTACAAATAATTGATCAATGTCATGTCAATGTTTCTGGCCAGACAGCACTCGCATAATATTACATTCTTTAACATTTCCTCTCCAAAATTTGCCACTTTTATTGCAGCTGAGCTCGCTGTCTCGTCAAATAGCCAGATTTATCAGAGAGCCCTACACATAAACCTGCTGTCTTTGACGTTGTTCTGGTTTGAAAAGGCATGGTTTTAAATGAGATGATGAAAACCATCCATAAGAGTATTGAAGCATATGCACACATTGTAAAGACATAGGCTTTACATAATAATAATAATAATAATAATACATTTTATTTGTAATGCACTTTACACATGAAGGAACATATCTCAAAGTGCTACAAGTGCACAGGTTAAAAAAAAACAATAAAAATAGATTGAAACATTTAATAACAAAATACATAGGCTGTATTCCACTACAGATTACAGAACACATGCTGTAAAATGCAATTTGTAACATATTCTGTTAGATTACTCAAGGTCAGTAACGTATTCTAAATACTTTGGATTACTTCTTCTGTACTGGTAGATTTTTTCACTTGTTTTGACTATAAAAACTCTGCTAGTACAGTAAGACAAAATGCACATGTTAAAAATACATTCTCTGAAAAACCTAAATATCTGATGCAGTGTTGTTTCTAAAACAAGATCAATCAAAATGATCTTGTTTTAAGGATTTTTAGATATTTGTATATATTATAGTATTATACCATTTATATGTATATAGCAAAAAATCAAGCGAAGTGGGAGAAATCCTTTCAAACTTGCCACCGAGAGAGCTTGGGTACAAGAAACCATATATCAAAACCAATATCGAACCTAAAACTAACTTTACCCCGCTCTGTGTGCTTAGGTGTGAGGGACTTGCAGTAATTACAGTATTAGGACAAAAGGTGTCCCAACTGTAAGTCCAACATGTACGCAGTACATGACATGTAAAAAAGGGACTGTCCACGGTTTTAAAGTGACATCTGGTCACCCTAACTGCGAATGCGATTCTCCAGTGCAGTGTGGACCACCAGTGCCCAACTGATCAGCTGCACTGCATGGTACCACTCATAAATGAATAAAACATGGATAACTGTGAGGACATTTGGCATACAGCTGGAGGGATTCATCTTAATAATATGTGTATGTGCGTGTGCCTCTTATCAATTGTTTCATGTGGCAAGGATTGTCCTAATGCTGAATTGTATGAAGACGAAACCCTGTCTGCATTCAGTGAACATTTTACAGTTATGTTTAGACACTGTATCTGGCTATTTGATGAGACAGAAAGCTCAGCTGCAATAAAAGTACCGAATTTTGGAGAATAAATGTTAAAGAATGTAATATTAACTGAATTGACGGATTCATCTGAACAATTAAACAGCAGGGAACTTTTATTCTGTCTCACAGCATTGAGAAAGACGATGGTGCAGGTTGGCCAATCAGAAGAAAGGGGAGTTTCAGGTAAACCAATATGTGCAAATCAAATATTGAAGCCATATACTAGTGAAATCAAATAATCAAAAACGAACAGTGTCCCGTGGCTATTTTTCCAATTTCCTAATTTTAACTTGAGCATTAAATCGAAATTATGAAAAACAAGTCATTATTTGTTTTTTTAATATTGGTATTGTAAACGAATAAAGAAAAAAGTGTTTTTTTGTTTTTCCGATTTTTAATTCCTAATTTAATATGAAATGAACGAATGATACATTAATTTTTTCCCCCCCTCATTTTACTTTTGACTTAACATATGAAAATATGAACCGACTAAAGCTTTTTATTTGTTTATTTTATACACATTCATTAAAAATGAAATGCTCTTTTTTAACAGCCAGTAAAGGAATGTTCTATACATTAATATAACAGTGCTGAAAGGTTTATGTATTTATTGCGCCCTCTTGTGGACAATTTAAAAATCAGCTGACTTAAAAATTTGAATATATTAAAATTTATACATTACTTTCATTTAAAAAAGTACAATACATTTTCATGGTTCAGTCAGTACTGGTTATTTTTGTAATGAATGTAGCACTATTTTACTTATCGTGTTATTTTTTTCATTCAGTATAAATTTAAAAAACTATCGATAGATCGGTTATCGGCAGGTACTGCCAAACTGTACTGATCGAGACATAGGGCGTGAATATCGGCCGTTACCGACAGCAGCATCACAACTAGGAAGTGTAATTGAGCTTGAAAACATGATAGCCAAGGATACTGCCGATATCAAGATGTACAGTGAAAAAGGACCTCACCCACACCTATCATATTGCTTCAGAAGACATAGATTACACCACTGGAGTTGAACGGATATCTTTTATGCTCCCTTTATGTACTTTTTGAAGATAGAAAGTCATACACATCTGGGGATGGGATTAGGGTGAGACTTGATGAAATGATGAGAGACATTTCATTTTTGGGTGAACTGTCCTTTTAACACCCAGTGTAAATGGGGCCTCTGTCTCTTAAAGGAATAATTACCCACTATTTACTCCAAACCCATATGGCTTCATTTATTAATGGAACACAAAGTGATCATTGATTGACTCCCGTTTGTAACGCCTAAATCAAATATGGTGATTTGGTAGTTGGACATCAATAACATGAAATTGGTTGTCTTATGACCAAATGCCATGACATCAAACCACATATGAGCCAGAACTCATCAAACTATATTTGCCATATTTGATTACAAACTGGAGCTGATCAACAATTTGGTTTAATAGTGAATATAAATTACTCAAATTTCAATCTGTTCATCACACAAAGTGATTGTTTGGCTTCAGAAGACTTGGAATATACTGCACAAGCCACAGTGACTACTTGTACTTTGGTTTTATGTTGTTGAATTATTACATTTTTTTCCATTTTGAAGCTTAACAGCCGAGTCACTATTCACTTTCATTATATGAGAAAAAGCTTTTTGGAGATTCTTCAAATGACTCCTCTTGTGATCCTCAGAAGAAAGAAATATGGGTTTCAAAGTGGCATGAGGGGGATAAATGATGATGTTGACCTTTTCCTTTAAGGTATAAACAGAGCATGTAGACCATTTTTACAGTCTGTGATGGTCATTTCAGCCTTAATTTAGCAGAGTAAATGAAGCAGACCTTTTCAATGTAAATATAGAACATTATTCTTTAAATTCTATAACCCTTGCTGACACTAATAAAATGGAAAAAACGGAAATGGGAAAAGTCCATTAGATGCAAACAACTCACTCACAACTTTAGCACGTCTGTCTCTCTGTCTCACTGACCTGATATGCGTCTCGCCCCTTCATCATTCGAATGTTCCCTCTCGTCGTCTGTGTTCTGCTGTTTCTCTTCATCTGATTGGTCGCTCTCTCCATGACCTCCCCACTTCTCATCTCCAGAATGAGCCATGTCTTTCCCGGAGCCCTCTACATCTGAATGAGGTGTGCCTGGATCTGAATGACCAGTTCCTGCATATGAGCGTGGACTTCCTGCATCTGACCCCGGACTTCCACTACCTCTATCAGACTGAGGACTTCCTGCCCCTGAAGCCAGGCTTGCAGCATCTGACCTTTGACCCCTGTTGTCATCATAATCCTCCTCCTCCTCGTGGTGACCCTCTGACCCGCTGCGCTCATTGTCAGAGTGCATGCTTGCGTTTGACTGGTTGCCCGATCTCTCTGATTGGCTGCCGCTGCGCTGGCTGCCGCTGTGATGGCTGCCGCTGTGCTGGCTGCCGCTGTGCTGGCTGCCGCTGTGCTGGCTGCCGCTGTGCTGGCTGCCGCTGTGCTGGCTGCCATGCTCATCTTCGCTGTCGTCTCCGAACAGTTCTTTATTGCTGGGTTTTCCCCCATCCTCATCCTCATCGTGATCTCGGTCACTCTCGCTGGCCGATGCGTTGCTGGCAGATCTGGGTCTCTCGTGCTCCGAATCAGAGCCAGAACCAGAGCCAGACTCTGAAAAACACAACAAAGCATTACTAGTTTATTACTTACTAAAAAACAAAATCACAATTTCCAGGTTTTCCATGACCAAACATTTTTTACAATGGAAACAGGCCTGTGTGATTATAATCAAAAGAACAGTTTACTCAACACAATTTTAATTAAATAACTTATTTTGAGTGGCATCACTGCATGTCATATTCTTCAATTACACCTCCAAAAGAAGCTGTTCCTGAATTGGCAGACATTTGATGGGTTTTACTATCTACCTATTCTTAATTCACCCCAAAATTTAAATGATCTCATCATTTACTCATGCAATTCCAGTTGTGCATGACTTTCTTCTGTTGAGCTCAGTTGAGCTATACAATGCAAGTGAATGGGTGCCAAAACTTTGAACCTCAAAATAGCACAAAAAGGCAGCATAGAAATAATCAATATGACTCCAGTGGTAAAATCCATGTCTTCAGAAACGATAAGATAGGTTTGGGTGAGAAAAATCAATATTCAAGTCCTTTTACTACAAATCTACACTTTCACATTCTTCTTTTGTTTATGGCAGTTCATTCTTCATGCATATCGCCACCTACTGGGCAGGATTTAACTACTAAATTGAATGGATTACATTTATGCTGCCTTTATTTGCCTATTCTGGTAACCATTCACTTGCATTGTAAGGACCTACAATAGTTCAGAGAATATTCTTTGAAATATATGTTTGTGTTCTGCAGAACAAAGAAACTCATACACATCTGGGATATCATGAAGGTGAGAGAATGATGTGAACATTTTCATTTTGGGTGAACTATCCTTATAATTATTTTAGTTGTTTTAAGTCAGAAAACCGTTTATCTAACATATCTAATATATCTCAAAACATGTGTTGTGCCTGTTTTGTTTTACAAAAAGTATTGTGACACTAACATGCACCGTCGTGGAAAGTCTGCTGTGGAGTTTCCCCTTAAATGTCATAATTCCTACAGCTATTGTAACTACTGTAATAATACGTGTAATAACGATGTCATTTGACAGGAACCATGGTTACCATGCTAAATTACTTTTAATATCTGTTCCTCCTGATCAAATGCGGCCATTAAAATTTGCGAAGTGCTGGAACTGACAAGCTAAAAGTTTAACATGTCGCTTAATTTGAGATGAGGTCATGCAAACATGTTGAACACATACAATGAGCACAATTTAAACGATAAATGTGAAGATTAATGCACCTCGTTGCTCATTATTGTCGCTGTCGCCATCACTGCCGAATAGCTCGTCCATGTCAGCCATCCTCTGTAATCATCAATATCCGGGAGAAGGATTATAAAATAAAAGCCCCACTGACACTTTTACAGAATAAAAGCTATATGGATGCAGTCACCGATTATTACCACAAGATGACGCCAGATACCTGCAATTAACTTCTTGTATGGAAGCTTTATGTACAGTTTGGAGTTTTCATTTGCTCTGCTAGTCAAAGTTTGGACAGATTGAATTTATTTTCCTCATAGTTTTACTCAAATTTTGCGTAAATATTGAAATCAGCTTTGTTGACTAATACATATCATGCTTATGTGTTAATTTCTTCACAAAGCAAACATGTGTATTTAAAAATATAATAATAAATCCATAAATAGTTATTTATTTATTTATAATTAATGGATGCGTTTGTTAAAAAAGTGTCCAGCATACATGGCAACTCCTTCAAAACTGGTTAAAAAAGCATCTCGCGATTCACCTCAGCAGCTAAAAAATATTTTTTATTTATTTACCTATTTATATATATATATATATATATATATATATATATATATATATTATTTATTATTAAAAAGAAAATTATTGCTGGGATTTTCTCTGATAAATTATAAACATGATGTAAAGCTGAACGTGTTGGCTTAAGGTGTGGAAATAAACAGACCTGATGTCACTCCAGGTTTTAAACCAGATGCACAGGATTTTATAACAGGACTGGGCACTTTACAACAAGGTTCTATATGCCAGCATTTGGTTAATACATTACGTGAGCTTGCAATACAATGAACAACAATCTTTTACAGCATTTATTAATCTTTAATTATAATTAGCTTTGTACGTAATGCATTAACTAATGTTAACATACAACTTATAATGTCAAATATCTATTAGTATTATGTTGAAATGAGCATTAACTGTAAATAATAAATGTTCATTGTTAAGTTTGTTTATTAAAGCCTTATAGTAACGTTAAAAGACAAAGATCACTGTTAAGCCAAGACTAACTATAACAGCAAGCGTACACTTTGAAAATCTTTGATTCAGATCAAGAATATCTAATATGTTTATCCTTGAAATAATGTCCTGTTTTTTTTTTTTTTTTTTTTTTTTTACAAAAGAGCCAGATGAAGTATTTCTGTTATCAGTTTTAATTCATTATGAAGCAAGATCTTTGCATTGTATACAGTGTAGAGCATACACGCAAACACTTTCACTATCATCAGTTTTACTCAATCCTCCCATATTCATATTGCATCAAAAAACCCAAGGGAACTTAAATTAACTGATTTGATTAATCTGAAATAAATTTGCACTGGGAGAACATGAATATTTTTATTAGGTTACCTGAAACTGGGCTAAGGACTTCTAGTTCCCATCATGCTTTGTTTGTTTCACTCAGTAGTGCTTCTCACCAGTATGTATGCTAGCATATCACTGTAAGCATTGAATTTGAGTTATTTTGACATGTATAATTTTGCCGGTTTACATGATTCAGTTATGTTCCCTCTACTTAAAGTACTTAAACTGAAATTACATGGTAGCAAGTTCAGCCAAAGATATTTTTTTTTGAGTGAGTGAGTGAGTGAGTGAGTTTCTTCCCCATAAAAAAACTACTTGCACTGAAATAGCTCATTCCTCCCTCAAGGGATTTTCTTTCAGGTGGATGTGATGTGGGGTGACACGTCATTTAACAATGTGCACTAATCTGACCAGTTTTCCTACAGGTTCTTACAAGTATCTTATTGCTGGTCTTTTTCTTTATGTCCCTTTATTATTCAGAAATATCCCTATACAGAAATAAAGATTTGTCTGAACATATCTAAGCATATTTACATTTACATTTATGCATTTGGCAGACACTTTTATCCAACGCGACTTACAGAGACCTTATTACAGGGACAATTCCCCTGGAGCAACCTGGAGTTAAGTGCCTTGCTCAAGGACACAATGGTGGTGGCTGTGGGGCTCAAACCAGTGCTAACTCAAATTCAATGCTTACAGTGATTACCAGATTACCAGTTATGTACTTAGACCACTACACCACCACCACTCACACTCATATTAATTACAGTCAAATCGGGTTTCTTTAAATTTAGATACAAAAGTTCAATACAAGCACTGCATTAACCCTTGTGCATCAATAAAAAAAAGTTACTTAGAGGTCCTTAGAGGACAAAAATGTCAGCATCAAAAAACTACCATAATAATATTATATATTAATATTATTTTATTTTATTTTTTTAACCAACATCAGTCCTGATCATGACTACCAAATATTCATTCATTTTCAGGATTTTAACCCTTTAAATGCCAGTTTGTTTACAATATGCCACTATTGTTTTTTACACACACACACACACACACACACACACACACACACACACACACACACACACACACACACACACACACACACACAAACAATTTTAGCTGCATCATTTATTCAATTGACCTGCAGTGCTCTAGAATACAGAAAATAGGAAAAAAGCATGTATTTGCTCCATAGGCTAAACATGATAAAAAATAGCGCCATCTGGTGAAAAATATTCAAATGTAAATTTTGGTCAAGATTGTAACTATTTTGTGTACACGGTGTATTATAGATACACCCTTTGGCTAAATGTATGCCGTTAGCATTAACTTAGCCAAAATGATTGAAACAAAAACAAATATAAAAAAGACAAAAATGTCCCAGAAGGTTGCACAAGGCTTAATTCTGAAAGAAAGAAAAATCACAGCTATCCATGTGACTAAAATGTGTTGTGTCTAACAAATTAAATAAAAAAGCAAATTGTCACATTGATACATAGACATACTGAATCTGAAAGTTTACCAAGACTGAATCCCTTAGCTGTTCTTTTAATTAAGTAATTATTTGCATTATTTATGAGTTTAAGATATTTTCAAGACAAATCACGCCCCAAAAAGACTAACAACTTGATATGGAAGCAATAATTATTTTTTATTATTATTGATGCACAAAACAGTACATAAGTAATAACAGTCAACAACAAAATGCATACAAAAAAAGTGAAAAAAAAAAACAAAACTAAACGCTGGGGGTGCCCATAATATAAATTGAACATATTGACAAATTAGGAGAATTACATGACACTGAAAAAAGGAAAAGAATCGCAAACAGATAATGTTTTAAATGCTTTTTTGTTCTCAGACAATTGAATTGAAATTAGGTATTTTACAAGTTATTTCATAAAAAAAAGGAATGAGAGGTTTAGCATTTAGATATTTAGATTTATGAATGTGGAACTTGGCGAATAACAAGATGAGATTAATTACATAAAATTGATCATAATCAACAAAGCCTAGTACCACATCCTCCAATACAACACATTCATTATAAATTTCATTCCTAATAAATCCTAAAACATCTTGCCAGAGCATTTTAGTAAAGGGGTAATACCAAAAAAAGATGAACTACAGTTTCATTGATACAGAAAAGAAACTGGAGGAAAGATCCTTTTTGACCTTTTTTAGTGGTTTGCAGGGTAGCACTTATGAATTGTTTTAAAATAAATCTCTTCTACTTTATTGGTTAAAAAAAGAAGATGTGGAAAGCATATACACTTTTTTCCAACAGATATTACCTACTGCATTATTCCAGTAAGCAGTTACAGAAGCAAGAATATTTCTTTTTTTCTTTTTTTTTTTTTCAGAAGCAAGAAATTTGTTCTCGAGGAAGACCCGCAATGACGCAATCTGTGGACATCATATCCCATGCTTCTTTGCGCTCCCACAACTCTACTCTCTCTGATTGGTTGTGTGTATCCTGTAGGCAGGCAGACTATTAACGAGCGCGTTCTTACCTCCTGATTGGCTGTTGTAAGAGTCAATCATGATGGCTTTACTAGCGTCTGGTTTCCTGTGTTACCGCCCTTGGGCTGAGACAGTAGTGAAGACGGGTGTGGGAATTTCTTAGGACTCCGACCAGGACTAGAAGGAGAAAGGTTAGAGACGCGTGGAGGAATTTCTTTAAGGTAAGAGATACGCTTTGTCCTCGGTCGGTCTGAGCAGTATACTTATTGAAATGACATAAATGTGACTGTTTGTGTGGTTTATGGGGTTAGCTGGCTAAGTGCTCGAGCACTGAGACTCATTCCGAGCGCGAGCAGACGGGCCAATTGGATGAGATCATCCTATAGCACAAATGTATGTCTAACATATATGTAACATAAAATAGCACTCTAAACCCACTAATATATGCGTATTAATCCCTCTAACTTGATGCATGATCACTTCTATATTATTCAGGTAACACTTGAGTGCAAATGTGATGTGCGCTGCACACCCATCATTATCAAAACTACATTACAGATAACTATAAAAAACGATTCTGACTCAGCCTGATGTCTCATAGCTCAACCTGAAATACAGTGAATGAACTTAATTTGATAAGGAGAATTTTCAATGCAACTGCCATGGACACCGCATTCTAATTTAACATTTAAGACTGTAAAAATTGTCAAATGTTGATAGTTATTTGATAGAATCTGAATATTTGTACTTATCAGTATAATGTGAATGATTTGCTTGGTTAAAACCAGTTATAAATAATTTCAGCTTTTGTATTAGAGCTGTTTCAAGTATAGGATAATAACGTGTAGGCGCTGATGCAGGTGTCATGGTTACCGCTATGATCTCGCGCACTGAGTGTGAGCGCTCGTTTGTCGGGTGTGGTCTCCACCCGGGGCGTGACCTCACATAACTGACTCATGGGATTTAATGCGTAATAATAGCGTATTAGTATTATATTGAAACGCAGTAGAGTGCTCATAACAAAAGATGCCATCGTAAATATGTGTGATGATGCAAATTGCTCCTACATTAACTGCAGTATGCTCCTGAAGTGAAAATAATGCCATCATGTTATTAAAGCTGTGCTACTTACGATTTTTGGGTTAAAAATGAACAAATTGCCATTATTGATTAAGTACATAAACAATCAGCATTCAAAACAATGTCCTTACCTTACCCTAATTAATTTAGATAAACCTATAAAAATATTTTGTATTTTCAGCTGTTGGGTCGGATTTGGCGCGAAATTGTTGACTAATGTCGTTCCTTCCTTGCGTCATTATGTCATGTCTGTAAACACCGTTAATTAAGTACTGGCTGTCACTTGTTGTGGATGGAGAAACTATGTTCTGTTCAGTCCGTCACTGTCACACTGTTCAGATCAGAATAGCATCAGTCTGGGTGGATGTTTAAGTTGTTTACCTGCTATAATGCTTGGATACAGTATGTTGTCTGGTCGGGTAGTCCTGTTTTATGAATCCAACTTTACCTGTGTGTTTACAGGTCGCAATATATGTTGTGCTGTGAAGTTACTGTGCATTTTTACTAAATGTATGACTTCTGAAACTGACTTGTAATTGTTATTGCATATTTAAGCATATTTTGTTCATGTTTAATCAAGTATATTTTATCCATCAATGCTCGTTTTATGTTTTAGTTTACATCGTTTCACTTGCTGTATCAACTGCGGCTGTACCAGTGTACATTTTTTTTTTTTAGTCATAGTTTGTCTTTTTATTTAAATGTCCTTTAAAAATAGTCTATATTTCAACATGTTATATTCATTAATTTTAGTCAGTTTTACTAAAATATGACACATTAGTCAACGAAAATAATATCTTTTACTTGATGTGCAAAATGGACAAAGTGTCAAACTGTAACAGACCAAACTTTAATCAAATATTCAAACGTTTAGAGAAAAACAATTATAACAATTTTCTATTACACATGTAAACATGTATCAAACATACAGTATAAATGTACATACTGCCTTTGTTGTAAAACAATTGAGCTCCTGATATTATAATTTATAAATGGCTACTTTTTAAAAATTGGCCTACTGTACTCTGAATTCTTCATGCTTTATTTTCATTCATTTCATGGTGCAGATGTAGATTGTTCCATAAATGTTGTGGAAATATCGATGAATCTCATGTATAAACAACATGCATTTGA
The DNA here is from genome assembly GCF_025860055.1 of Xyrauchen texanus. Classification (NCBI taxonomy): domain Eukaryota; kingdom Metazoa; phylum Chordata; class Actinopteri; order Cypriniformes; family Catostomidae; genus Xyrauchen; species Xyrauchen texanus. The sequence continues at coordinate 6,589,904 of NC_068304.1, forward strand.
ATGAAGTATTTACCCTGTTTTAAAGCAGTTCATTTTGCCGGTGTTTGCACGTTCAACTCAATCCCCAACATACTGGATAACTGGATGAATCCATATCTAATATCTTCTTCTATATACAGATTCTCAGTATGTTTCTTCTGTTTATGTCTTGCACTGTTAACATCTTGTAGTTTTATCATCATATATTCATCAAAAGTATGCTTTAATAATCTTCATGATGTGGCTTTTTCGTCCTGTCCTCGTTATCTGTGACGAAATAAAAAACCCTTCCTCAACAAATGTTGTCGTCAGTGATTTTCTTGACGAGATTATCACTGGGCTGTACATAATGTAACAAATGATGAAGTCTTCCACTGAACTGTATCAACCATATCACGAGTTTCGCCTCTTAAATTGATAAGTGTAGTACAATACAAGCATTAGTAATTGATAAAGCACTTGAATAATAAATGCAAAAACTATACTGGCAACTGAGGAGTTTAACCTGTTATCTGTGTAAAAGCGCTTCAAAGGTAGTGTCAGAAAAGTACATTCATTAGAAATATGTAAATAAGAGTGTTTATCTTCATCAAAGCAAGTAATATTTCATTTTTAAATGTTTAACCATATAACATAATAATATCAAAATGAAAATGGCACGTTATGTCATGATTACAATCTAATAATCATGAAATGAACTCAAATCATGAGATTCATCCACTAGAAGAGCAGTGTTGAAACTTGACTGACGTAAAGTGTTCTTCCGTAGATTGCTTGCCGTTTTCAAATTTAATCACAGATGTCGCTAGAAAGCAAAAAGTTACATAGTGCAGGGCTCCAGACTGGTTTCAAATGCGACAAAAAATACTTCTTTGCTACCAATAATTTAAAATCTAGTGTGACAGCCGTGTTGTGTGTGTTCTTATTCAGTCTTGTCAGATTTCTCGATTCACAATAATTTACTTTAAAAAGTGCATGTACTCTCTTGTTAAGCAAGGTTCTTGTTTAACCGTTAATTATAGGGGAAAATCATACATCATACATCATATTTGTTTTTATTTGTAACATTGTACCGTAAAAGGACAGTATTGTCTCTTTAAATATATTATAATTTAAAGTATATAACTACTCATTAACAAATGTACCTTTTTTTACTGTAGCATTTTACAGTCTTTTACCATTAAAATTATGGCATGTTTCAACTATTTTTAATCTGACATGACATCCTAAAACAGCGTCCGTCTGACACATCCAGTATGTACATATATCAACTATAAAAACAGCACAGACAGAACACAAGAACTTAGATATATATAGAGTGATATATCGATCTTGGGATTTAAGAACCAATATTAAGATAGTTCAAAAGAAGATTGCAATGCATTGAAAAAGCAATATTTTGACCCAGTCCTACTTCGTTAAATTCTTTGGAGTTGGAAAGATCTGCATTCTCTGTAGTCAGAGCAAGGATACTCCCTAAAGGCTATAGAAATGGACAGTTTGTGTGTAATTTCTCTTCCTATAATAGCACTTTAAAGAGCACTTGTCTCTAACAATGCTGATGAGTTGTACCTCTTACACAATACAAATTTCAAAACACCCTTCATCTGGTTTCCATAATCCTCTGTCTTTCAGAGGGAGTAACGGCTGAGAAAATGTGAAAGAAAAGATTATTAATTTTGTCAATCTCAGGAGTCAAGCTAAATTTAGAATATTCCATTCAGTAAATTTCTGTAATGAAGCAGATCTCCTCTGGTTTTTGTGGGTATTTTGTTTATTTTTTTATTGGAGTCCAAGTACACCGGCAGATGATCTTTCTTGAGTAGTTTAAAGTGTCACTACACAACATTTTGTCATTCTTTGCTCAAGAACATTCTACAGTGTACGGATGTCTTGTTCATGTGTGTTGTGTAACCTTTTGCCCAAGTCTTTTCATCCTTATTATGGGTTTGTCCAGTAATGCACTTATGGCAGACAGCAGGGGATATTGTTGGACAGACTTTCTCTGTAGTTTGTCTGTATACTGGATTAAAGGTGCGGAGGTGGAATTCAGCCGTTTTTAGAAATGCAGCGATTTCTTTATTCTCACATAATAACATAATTTTAACGTAAATCAACATCTCATGTCTATTTAAGTTTTTATTGATTAGGCAGCCATGTAATAAGTGGGATAATGTTGGTAATTATTGCAAAATCAAGGTGGGGGCGACCCAGGAACTGAAGAGCTAATGCAATCATGTTCCAGTTTTAGCACCGATCCTTGAGACAATAAACCCCAGTTGCTCAAGGTGGACTATCCCCTTGTCTGCTAATAGTAACTAGTAGAGAGTAGGACACCAAGTAGGAAGTCTTTCGAATCAGTGGGTACTTGCTCTTCAGCCAGCTCCTGCTAATATGTATTTCCTCAATGCAGCTTTGGCTTATTAAAATGGGAAATGAATGGGAATATTATAGATATGAACCCCGGCGAGGGTCTTGCACATCTCAACTTAGACTTGAACGTTAAGCCGAAACCAGTCCTGCTGAACAGCCTTACTGCGATTTAAACTTTATCTGGATTTACCACAGGATTTTCTTAGTCTTAGTAATAGTCTGGTTTGCTCAGCCTATAAGTACTCATAAATTAGATTGAGTTGAACAAAGTATTTTCTTTCAGATTTGGCAGAGCACTGTGTTTAAACTCTTTACACACATGCAGTTTCAATTAACGACTGACATGCAGCTTTAATTCATTGGGTTTGGCACCAGTACTGGTAAAATAAGAGTCCATCCAACAGTAACATCCTTTAATTCTTTAATTCACAGTCACAAACAGCTTGTCTACATGTTCAAATTTTACCATAAACTTTTAAACGTTTGTGTTGCGTAATTACTCAGTCAGAATAGCTCAAGTAAATGGGCTGTAATTAAATAAACATAATGAAACTGCATTATTGCATGCACCGTGACTAAACTGTAATCTTGTGCTGTGGTGGTTCCCAGAGACCGCCATTATGTACTTTGGCAACATCTAATAAGTCTCTAGTATGCGCTATTTTGAATAGTTGGGTTGTAGTGGAACCCAGGTGTTTCCTTTGAGTTATGAGCCAAAGATTGCAAGTTATTTGAGTTGGTGTATAGATGACATCACTCATTAAAGTATTTTTGGACTGTTAGAGTTTCCTTGTGTATCATGGGTCTGAGCACTGACTGCATTGGTCAGCACAGTAAAATCACAGATTTTGGTTTGTTTCGTGTTGGACATTAGGTATACTAAATTAACGATTTGCGATACACTGAAATGATGTGACTGTTGAGAGTTATTCATTCGGGAGTAAGTGCTGTATATTTTGCTGTATACATTCAAAATAACCAGCTCATAAGAGTAATTTGTTTGGAATCGGACTACACTGGTCACGCTGTGTGTTTCATGCTGGTGATATTTGCTTCTTTGAAGTTGCACTAAATGGTAACATAGGAAATCATTAAAGTATTTTAGTATGGCGTTGTGTCAGCATCAGCTGAAGAATGCACATCCAAGAACATCATTCGGTTCTGGTATTTAAAAAAAAAAAAAGGACCTAGTTCTAAATAAGATATCATCATCATCATCATCATCATCATCATCATATTAAATCGCTGTCATAAGCAAGAAAGTATTTCTTCTTCTTGTGATATTATTGCCGTTGGCATTCCAGCTTATGGTGCATTAACGCCACCTACTGAGCTGGAGTGTGGAGCGTCACCAATTTGACTCCACTGAAGGACTTTATTGTGAAGTTTAGTTGAAAAAATGTTGCACACCTTATGTAGGATTAAATCCTAAACTGAGCATACCACTTGAACTTCAAATCAAAAGCTTACACTGTGAAGTTGTTTACATTCAATCTTGAAGTCTAACAAAAATGTGGAATGCATTTCCTTAACCATTAATAGTATAAAATGTATATATTGTTGTGATAAATATCGATATCGAACGATATGAAAACAAGAAATATTTTTTGGCCATATTGCACAGTCCTACCACTGAGTTATTTGACCTGTCTTGAAGTCACAAATGAATTGTGAACCACATTAATCCGGATAAATTTGAAAATGTAACTTTCAAATGCTCTCCATCCACATTGACATTTTCAAACGTTTTCTAAAAGTTGCTTGTCCACATTGAAATGTATGAATATGCTTAAATTAGGGCTGTCCCCCAATAGTCGACCAAACGTTAGTCGATGAGAAGAGTCTTGGTCGACCAAGTTTTGATTGGTCGGTTGGTCGCAGAAAAAAAAACAACAACACAGGAAGCTGATGAACACCGCTTTTACCGCTGGTTGTACTATTGCAGGTGGTACTATCGGGTAATCATTAAGAAGGGTTAGGGTTAAGCCTACACAATAAAGCAATTTTTATTTATTTTAACCAAAAATTCAAACGAAACTGGAAAAAAACTAAGTACAATTAAAATGTGTATTGTTCCACTTTTTGAAAGATGGTTTTACAACAGTTGTGAAGGGCAACATCTCTTTGAAAACTAAATTGCTCCATTGTGCATTCTCTACCGGTCCGGTATATTGCTGTCCACGAAAATACATAATATGTGTGAAATAAATGTGTTTTGTTCCCTCCTTCATGATATATAGACACACACACACACACACACACACACACACACACACACACACACACACACACACACACACACACACACACACACACAGTACTGTGCAAAAGTCTTAGGCACATAAGATGTTTCAAAAATTCTTCAGCTTTAATATGTCAATAGGAAATATAAATGTTAGACTGCCAAACATTACTTTTGCAAATAGAAAAGATTACAGGGAGCCCTTCAACAGATGGCATGACCCCCACTAATGGATGTGTGCTTTGGGTCGTTGTCGTGCTGAAAGGTGAACTTCATCTTCAGCTTTCTAACGGACTCCTGAAGGTTTTGCGCCAAAATTGCCTGGTATTTGGAACTGTTCATAATTCCCTCCACCCTGACTAAGGCCCTGGTTCCAGCTGAAGGAAAACAGCCACAAAGCATGATGCTGCCACCACCAAGCTTCACTGTGGGTATGGTGTTATTGGAATTATGGCCAAAAAGTTCACCATTTAGTAATCCACATGTATCCAAACGAGCACCATAGATCATGGGTTCTTCCAGTAGCCAAAAAAGAGAATCTGTGCTCTCAGTCCTTTTCATTTTAAAAAGGTCCCATATTTTAAACAGATTTTTATAAAAAAAAAACAGGAAGCCTTGATGTATTGAGTCTTTTTGGATCCACCAGGAATAAGTGCTTGTCCAAACAGAGTTCATCAACAGATTTGAGAATGGCACAGGCCACTGATTTCCAAGCCAAAGTCACTGAAATGGTAAGGAAACTTTGTATGAATTGTAGCCAAAATGCCGCAGTCCTGCTTTGTCTATGTACAAGCCTTTGACCACCACCTCCTTTCCCAAGTAAATAAGCCGGTGGATCAATGCAAGCCATCCGATGCCACAAAGAGGAAGCCACCAAATTGTTGATAACCAAAGTGCGTCCCCTGTAAGATAAATTTGGTACGAGCCATTTCCATTTTTCAAGTCGGCTCTTTATCTTTTCAACTGTTCCTATCCAATTTTTTTGAGCTACTGTTTCATTAACCAAGTATACTCCCAAATATTTCAAACCATTTCTTGTCCAATGTAAACCATCTGGAAGATTTGGTACTCCATTTTTCCACTGTCCAATCAAAACAGCCTCACTTTTGTTCCAGTTAATCCTTGCAGTCGAAATTACGCAAAACATTTTTAGTATTGTCAAAAGTAAGTCTACATCATTCTGCTTATTTGTCATTATAATAACATCATCTGCATCTGCAGACAGACATAATTAAGTTCTACAATTTTTTAAAAGCACCCCTTCTAAAACTCTCCTTAAAACACTTAAAAGCGGTTCTATTGCAAGAGTGTATAATAACCCTGACAAAGAAAAACCTTGTCTTACCCCACGACACACTTTAAAATGTTAAGGAAGTTTTACATGGTGAATTCTGTTTAGAACAGGCTTGGTTGCTATATTGGTCCTGCACTATTCATTCAATTGTTTTCAATAAATATGCCTCTTAAATATTCGCTAACGTTGATTCAGTGAATGCATGTCATGTTCTATATTTAATGTACCATGATCGTAATCCAAGGTGAGCACGTCACAGTTAAATGCCCCTTTTCATTGGAATTTAGTGTTGAATTTGGAATAGATTAAAGGAGACCTATTATGCCCCTTTTTTACAAGATGTAATATAAGTCTCAGGTGTCCCCAGAATGTGTCTGTGAAGTTTCAGCTCAAAATACCCCACGGATCATTTATTATACCATGTTGTAAATGCCTCTTTTTGGGTGGAATCAAAAACACGCTGTTTTTGTGTGTGTGTCTTTAAATGCAAATGAGCTGTTGCTCCCTGCCCAGGACATAGCTCTGGTCTCCATAAATACAAGAGACAATGGTAGCTTTAGCTGCAGTAGCCTTGGAATCACCTAACAACTTTCAGAAAGCACATTCAGAAAGGAAATTTGCACACATTCACAAAATATAAAGTGTGATACTTACATCTTCAGGATATAAAGCTGGAACACGAAAAGATTTGTGAAAATCCTGATTTATATTGACACTCATTCACAAAGCAGTCTGGTGTAAAATGATTTTCACAAACATACACTCATTTTTGTATGTTTTGGACCACATTTCCTTCAAAAACAAACCTTGTCCACTGCATCTTCAGGAGTACATGAAGACACTTATGTTCACTTTTACAGCCAACAACAGAAAATGTATGGTGCTTCCGAAGCTGAGACATTATTCTTCTCGCTGTATCTGCTCCAGCGTGGAAAAAAATGGCAGACTGTGTGTAGATCACTCAGGGGTGGATCTGTGATAATAGGGTGGAGTCCGTCACCAGTCATGGGCGAGGCCTGCTCTAACGTGACGTCAGAAAATCATTAATTTTGACACACTGTTTTTGATTTAATAGAAATATAAGAAAGAGGAGTGGGTGGACTTTTAACATTGTAGGGTGGTTGTGTACACAATGCTGACTCACATTCATGTACAAACACCATGTAAAATTTAATTTTCCATAATAGGCCCCCCTTAAGTATTTTAAATGGGTTGCATAAACACATTTATAATTTTTTTTCTGAAGGTTGGCTTCTTTTTAGACTAGTCGACTTCATTTAAACGTCAGTGAAAATAGTCGCTCCGCATATTCCTACGTACAACATGGGCCACCATCTTGGTGATGTTGTAGGGTTGGATGGATCACAAGACTGCATCAAATGACAACAAATAGAATTATCCAATGTCTCAATTTTTCCAGTGCACACTACAACACAAAGATATATTTCAAATATATCCACTTGGGAGAGCGTTTTCGAAAAGCTCAGTTTTCGCTAGACAAAATGTAGTCTTAGTATGGATGGAAAGCCAAAACTTAGAGAAAAATATGTGTTTATAAATGAAAATGTATTCGTGTGGACGTAGCCTTAGGCAAGGAATGCGTACTGTGAAAGAAAATAGTAATTTTTGATTTCATGTTTAGTGATAGACAGATATGTCGGCCTGGCCGATTTAATCAGACAATATTTGGTCATTGTTCGCTTGGCCAATTAACAGATGTGTTCTCTTGTCAATGGATGGTCAACACTAATTCTTTCAAGTTTATGCCAATTTGGGTAAATTTTGTACAAAATAATAGTTTGCTTCACTTTTATAATTTTGTGTACATCTGATTTGCTGTTGAAAAATTGTATTATGTTTATTGGCATTCATATTGGCATCCCACTCATATTGGCATCAGCCATTGAAAATTTACCACTATTCATATTTACTATAAAAAAAAAAAGCAAAAATGTACCCAGTTGTTTTTCATCTGAAGCAGTGTGCAGTAGAATAGCTGCGGTGAGCACTCTGAAGTGTTCCTCTCTAGGGTCCTGTGGTGATTATGATTAGGATCTGTGTTGATGATCTAGCTGTGGAATTTGGAGATGCTGGAATTTTGCAACGGAGTGAAGGTCAAAGGTCAGGTTGTTTCCAGATGGGAATTAAGTTCCACCATGAGGTTAAAGGTCCCAAGAGGGAGGGGTACATGGAGAACATCTGTCTGTATCTCTCTCTCATTGATTAGTGGAAAAATCAGCTTGTTACGTAACATAAGACTGCAAGTGTGTATACTAGGGCTTGGCGATATGTAAAAATAATTTGAATCGCCTGATAAAATATTGATATACCGTCAACCAAAAGCTGAGGGTCTGTGAATTGTTTTGCTTTATTGATTTTGCGTTGAAACACAAACTTAAAGACATTTCTAAATTCAAATTGCACTTTAAACTATATGAAAAAAGCATTAAAATAACAAAGTGATTAAAAAAACGTATTTAACCACCTCCCCGAATCCAAATATTTACCATCTCCAACGGCCCCATTTGCCATCATGCAATCATCCGTCAACACAGTTGGAAAATTACTAGCCTACAGAATAAGAATTAAAGACAATAATAATCAAGATAAATAAGCCTAATGAATTTCCTTGTGTTCCCAAAATAATAATAATAACAGCCAAATGTGTGTTCTTATTGAAATTGTGTTTGTATTGCGTTTTGGTAATAAAGTTAATGCTGCCTAAAGAAAATTAAATTAAATAAAATTTTAGGTTCAAGGTGAATGTTTCTTGTATTATTTTATAATTTAATCACTTTCATCTTTGTTTCTTTAATACAAAGATATACATTACAGAACCTGCAGAGTTTCGTTCACAACACATGCTAACCGTGTGGAAATAAAGTGAACTAAACTCACAGCACCTCCTGAGATGATCTGAGATCATTTGCAGAATTCTCATAGACAACATTATTCTTGCAAACAGTTTTCAGATGAAATGGCGATAAAAAGAGTGAGAACCCTTTACATGCGTGTGTTCCACAAGACAGGCTCGTTCTGAACAAACAGAGACTCAGACACAAGCACTGACCACTGTTCTTGAAAATATAATAAAGTGTGTGTCTTTGTGACTAACAGTATTTCTTGTCATGTGTCACTGCGAGACGTCTTACAGGTCGCCCGCCTGTTGCTGAGCAAACTTACCAGTGCATGAAATACATTTGGACAAGGAGCTTGCGAACTGTATTCAGCCTCGTCGCATTTGGAGGGTGGTCGTTTTACACCCTGGACACTGTTTAATATATTTGGTGACTTCCCAGATCCAATTATCGAAAATGTCTCAAAAAGATCCTGATGCAGATTTCCCGATATTGTCTATCATCATCTGGTATCTTGTGTTGAGTGTTGCAATCTGCATCAGGATCTTTTTGAGACATTTTCGATATCCGATAACATCATGCTATCACCCAGCCCTAGTGTAAATATTACAGGATACGGTCTCCTTTCATACAGTTTCATAATGCTAAAAATAATGTTATGAAGCATTAGGAGGATATTGATTATTATATTGCTATGGATTGGCCAAGTATTTGTGTCTGTGATTGCATACTTGACCAGAGTATGTTTCTGGTCGAACACACACATTTATTTGCATATGTTTGGTCATGTAGCTAATACATTCCCTACTAACAAGTTACCTTTTCACACGTTTTGCAAATTGAGACATTTGTCATCTCTACTTTAATACACACTGACTTTAGATATTTTTAGATCAATAGTGCATAATCATAATCTGATCTAATGACCCTTCCTTATCACAGTTGTTTGTAGCGTGGCAAAAATTTTTACATTTTATTACCTGTAGGCTAATAGAAGTGAAAGGAATTCATCAAAGTATACATTTTTCATTGTTGAAGCATTGATTTGTTTTTAAGCATGTTGAAGAACACATGAAACTGATTAAGTGTGATTTAAGTCCATGAATGAGACTATTTTCTGCAATCCAGTTGTGTGGCCCATGTCATCTCACCTCTTCAAACACCTCCACTGAGAGACCGTTCTAATATTGTTTTATTAAATTTTTCTTTGTGTTTGTGTGCAGACACTTACTCAAACTGGACTGTGACCTCTTTGCGACAGGTGGTGTGAATCATGGCTCTTCCGTTTAAGAAAGACCTGGAGAAGTATAAGGAGATTGATGAGGATGAGATTCTGGACAAGCTGACCGAGGAGGAGCTCAAGCAGCTTGAGAGTGCTCTGGAGGAGATCGATCCAGAGGTGAGAGACAGCCGTCATTCACATCCGTGTTACTCTGCTGATGATGTAGGCCTATTCGTTCACACATGATTAGTTTGAAAGGTGAGGATCATCAAACCGCACAGTAGCCACTTTTCCACTATTGAGCCAGTGCGAGCCAGGGCCATAAACTGGTCAGCCGGAGCCAATAGCCATGGACTGAGCCGTGAGACCGTAATCACTTTGCAAACCCAGACCAATACTCTGCCCTGGTGCAAACGACAGACATATGCCACCCATTTCACAAGCCAAACCAAACATGCATGTTATCTAATTATCTAGAATATACATTTTATAGTGTAAGTAAACGTTAGTTAGCTAGCAAGATAAGTTAACATTGACAACTAACTGACTGTAACTGCCATGGTGTCCAGAGTGGTCTCTCCAGTGGGACGATATCAAAGCACACCATCCATGATCACGAACCATGGAAAGTTCTTCCTTTGGGCACCATTTTTGACCATTGTGCATCTTAACAGATTTGTAATATATCCGCAATTTTCTTGGCGCTTAAACTACACATCAAGCATTTATGTAACACACCTCACTAGAGCATGAATGGCTGTTATGTTTAATAAAATTGATGAATTCAAGCAATACATTGCAAAAGCAAGTTACTTGACCTGTGTACAACCCTAAGCGTTGTTTCCTGCTGCAATTGCCGTCTTGTGGGCAATTTCAGAAACTCTCGCCAGATGGCGGCAGCTATTGGTGGATCCAATTTAAGAAAAATTCTTGAATATCGGGAAAAATATTGGAAAATATTATCAGTCGAATCTCTACCAGAGAGATTTACAAAGTTTGTTATAAACATTCACTTTTATTAAATTCTATCGATCAATGAGTCAAAGTTCCTACATTACAAGATATTAAAACTTGTTCAACAAATGTTTGCAGAGACAGGTGGACAAAACACAGTAAATGAAACTCCTTAGATCGTACACCTGTAGCACAAATGCTAGCATAACTGCATTGCTTATCAGATGGGTTGCTAGGAGAGGACTCTGGTGATAGTCAACCCCATGTTAAAGGGATATTCACCCAAAAATGAAAATTCTCTCATTATTTACTAACCTTCATGCTATGGTGTGTATGCCATTTTCTTCACCAGCATACATTTCAAGAGAAATGTCTTAGCCTCAGTGAATGGAGATTTCTCTTTTGAAGCTCCAAAAATCACAGACAGTCATAAACGTCATCCATACGACTCCAGCAGTTGAAATAATGTCTTCCAAAGCAACATGATTGCTTTTGGTGTGAAAAATATAAGTACTCAAGTACTTTTTAAACTCTAAATCATGCTTTCGTTCTGCAGTGGTATGCACATATGACATAATCGCATTGGCATTTGAAACACAAGAGAACTGACGCATGTACGTCACAGCCGGAAGAGCAGTGCTGTTTACAAATGAGGAGGAACACTGTACAGTAGCTTAATTGGTTTTGGTTTAGATCTGTATTTATCTGTTTATTTACTCGTAATGGTGCATTTGTGTGCTTATTTTGGATGTCTCAACTGAGTGGAGAACGTGAGATTAACTCTGTATCCATGGCAACACAAATACGTCACAAGAGACACTTGGACTCCATCCTCTTATGAAGCTTACTGGAAGCATTGGATTATAGATCAAAAGTACTTAAATATAGATACTTTTTGCGCCAAAAGTGAACATGTCGCTTTAGAAGACATTAATTCAACTGCTGGATTCGTATGGATGACGTTTATGGTGACTGTCTGTGATTTTTGGAGCTTCAAATGAGAGATCACCATTCACTTGCATTTTAAGGACCTACTGAGCGAAGATGTGGTCTGGTGAAGAAAGTAAGTCATAAACACTATGCTATCATGACAGTAAATAATGAGAGAATTTTCATTTTTGGGTAAACTATCCCTTTAAACTATTGGGAGCGTTGCAGTTTTGGTTGTTTAAACACCATTTTCCAATCACATGGCAATGGAATTCCTTTATGATCGGAGAATTCAAGTAGAAGTATCCCACATACGACTTGAAGGGAATGAAGCATGAGTGTCTCACTAAACTCCACCTTTAACATGGTACCCATCTCAATCCCCATTTGGCCGCCTTTTGCTTCTTTATGGGTAATGAATAAGCCCAGAAATTGACAGTGGGAGTGCAACTGGCTCTAGCACGCACTAAGCCCTCATTTGGCCCAACAGTGGAAATGCATCTAATGATTATATCTTCACTTTGTTATAGCATAATTTTCTGTAAAGCTGTTTTGATACAATGTATGATGTGAAAAGTGCTATAAAAATTATGTTGACTTGACTAGGGATGTCAGTTTTAGGAATTATCTTAATCTTTAGTCATTAAAATAAGAAACCATGAATTAACCTTAACTCAGCAAAGGTATAAGGAGGACACCAGATAGACCATGTACACTCACATTAAATGTGAATAAAAATGCTTAAAATTAGAGTATTGGTATGTTCCTCCTTAATACATTTTCAGTCTACCTTATTTTAATATATATATATATATATGTACATGCATATAACTAATAAATATAAAACATATAAAAAACGTTTATACGTCACACTGGATGTGAGATTGACGTGTCTATGCTCTATGTACCTGCAAAGAAAGAGAAAATGTTCTATAACTAGGAGAGAATTGTGTGTTTAACCAGATTGAAGCTGATAAAAGTGTGTGATGAAATTCACAATCAAAATTTGCACTAAATGGTAAAACTATATGGACTCAGAACCCATGTGTTTACGATTGTTTAAAAACAGACAATGATCATGGGGCCTGGGTATCTCAGTGATTAATTGACGCTGACTACCACCTCTGGAGTCACAAGTTCAAATCCAGGGTGTGCTGAGTGACTCCAGCCAGGTCTCCTAAGAAACCAAATTGGCCCGGTTGCTAGGGAGGGTAGAGTGACATGGGGTAACCTCTTCGTGGTCGTGATTAGTGGTTCTCAATCTCAATGGGGCATGTGGTAAGTTGTGTGTGGATCACGGAGAGTAGCATGAGCCTCCACATGCTTCGAGTCTCCGCGGTGTCATGCACAAAGAGCCACGTGATAAGATGCGCAGATTGACGGTCTCAGAAGCGGAGGCAACTGAGATTCGTCCTCCACCACCCAGATTGAGGTGAGTAACAGCACCACCACAATGACCTACTAAGGTGTGGAAATTGGGCATTCCAAATTGGGAGAAAAGGGGAGAAAAAAATAAAAATAAAAAGAGAGTGAAAAATATGGTGGATAAAGTGCACTTTGGCAGTGTATCATCCTGTGTAAATTTGCTGTGACGGGTTTCGGCTTTGTACAAGATTTCTCATAAACCACTCGACAACTGTTTGTTTATCTGTAAACAGAGCTTGTGTTTCTCCCCTGAAGACAAGATCTTCCTACACTGAAAAAAAGAGAAAGCAGCTCTACTGAAAATACTAAACCAGTATACACTTTAAATCAACTTGATACATATATGTTTGAGATGAGAAGTCCAAGTAAATTCAACACATATCACATTGGTATGAAATGTTGATATTGGGAGAGTACATTTAAAAAAATGATGATTTTATAAAAAATGAGACCAGTAGCAGACTTGATATTGTTTAATATTCTGTTACGTTGGATATTTTTGGAGGTTACCTTTGTGGAGAAGAGTGGTGCTAATGATCAAATCGAGGTTGGGTGTACTACTACTGAAATATCAATGTGTTGCTTTTCTCATAAAGCAAATACTGAGGGATCATTTCAAGTCTGTTATTATACTGACTGACTTGGGATCTGTAAACCTTCAGCAGAACTATTGCCACAGAGTACAAAATGATATAATACGCTACAAAAAGTATTTGAGTAGAGCCTACATTTTAATATCATGTTAAGGAACCAATGTCCACAGTTGAATTAAGTTAAACCAATTAATTCGTTTTTGCAATTTAGACATGCATATTTGTTGCAACAAAGTTTTGATTTAGGTGTGGCCATGATCCTTACCAAAGAAATACACATCTATAATATGTATTTAAAATTTGTTGGCGATAATATTTTTGAATGGTAGTGTAACTGACACCACATTTGTTCCGAATCCATTCTGCAGAATGCTTTACTGCCAGCCGGACTCCGACAGAAGGACCAGACCTTAAAGACGGCAACTGGTCCATTTAAACGTGACAAACTCCTGCAGTATCTGGAGAAGGAGGCCATGGACTATGAAGACAGAGAAGATTTTGTCCCCTTCACTGGAGAGAGGAAAGGTACAAGAATGTGACAGGAAATAGTGCTTTACTCAGAGCCTAGGAACAATTTCAGAGTCTCAAGAAAGCTCGAGTAACCGATCTCATCTCTCCTCAGTGATGATCCAGACTCTTAAAGATTAGCTGTGTTATTCTTCAAGGAGATTTTATTAGAACAAATTTAGTGGAGTTTGCAGGGCCAAGCAGTGATCGAGTATGTGGAAGGTCCTGTGAAGGAGACTTGTGTGAGTGCTGTCTAAGCTCCTGGAGTTTAGACTCTGCTGTCTCTGCACATATGATTCATTAATACTGTCTGCACTTACATAACCACACACACACACCGCAGAGCACTTAGATACTCCATATCTTTATGTGTGTACATGTACTGGCTTGGCATGTAAATGTCCCGTGCGGTTTGATGATCCTTCCTTTAATACACACATTGATTTTATCTACTGGAGCTCAGATTTTTCTAGTGCACACCTGATGGACGCACCCTCACACACTTGCGTCTTTATGCTGCTAGTGTGTGTAAGTGGTCTTAATTCTGAATGGTCCATTGTAGGGTTCCCTTTTGCTCCCCACAATTAAAATGATTGGTACATTTATAAAAGTAAAGGGGGGGAAAATCTGTATTTCCCAGTGATTCAACGATGTATCGGCTAAACATCAGTATTGGTTGATAAAAGCAATTTAAGATTAAACAATCAAAAAAAAAAAATCACCTTAAAGCTCAACACAGCAAGGAAAGTGATGAGTTAGTTAAAGCTAAAGTGGGAAAAGTTAAGAATGTGCTTTTGGGGGCCTGGGTAGCTCAGTGATTATTGACACTGACTACCACCCCTGGAGTCATTAGTTTGAGTTTAGGGTGTGCTGAGTGACTCCAGCCAGGTCTCCAAAGCAACCAAATTGACCCGGTTGCTAGGGAGGGTAGAGTCACATGGGGTAACCTCCTCGTGGTCACAATTAGTAGTTCACACTCTCAATGTGTAGTGTGGTAAGTTGTGTGTGGATCGTGGAGAGTAGCATGAACCTCCACATGCTGTGAGTCTCTGCAGGGTCGTGCACAACGGGCCACGTGATAAGATGCGCGGATTGACTGTCTCAGAAGCGGAGGCAACTGAGACTTTTCCTCAGCCACCCGGATTGAAGTGAGTAACCGCACCTCCTCGAGGACCTACTAAGTAGTGGGAATTGGGCATTCCAGAGAAAAGGTGTAGGGTATGCAAGTCAGGTTTGGGGAAATGTATAATTAATTTCAATGATCGTAATCAATGATTAATCAGACGATTTGACCCGGATACCCATACACATGTAAAAACGCCCCAAAAAGGGCTTATATAGTCCAGGAGTCTGCTTCAAATATATATAGATAATTAAACCCAACGAATTATAATTAATTAGGAATATACATTATAGGCAGACAGGCTATATTAATTTAATTAAACCCTCAATGGAATTGACCCGTAGGCTACCGCAACCAGTCAGTTCGTCCAGCGAACAGCTTTGCTAAATATTTCTGATCAATTCCCTTGAAGGTTTATTCTTCGTTATAAGCTTACTCATCAAAGCACGTTAACTTACTTTGATAATATCAGCTCGTAGCTTAAAATCGCACATTAAAGAGGCTTTGTTTTATGATCAACACACACAGACAATCAAGCATATAATTGGGTTTAATACAAGGAACTAGAATATATCACTACACTTGACAAACAGACACTTAACACTCGGTGTTTCCAGAGCGTGGAGTTGAAACTCACTTGTTGAGAGAGAGTTGAAGGGTTGTTCCGAGAAGTTGCAATGTTCAGCAGAAGAGAAGAGAAAAATGTAAGATGGCTTGAAGAGATCCGGGAGAAGTCCAAGGGAGATCCAGAAGTGAAGTAAGAGGAGAGGAGTTGAAAAGGAAGAGAGAGGAAGAAGATAAGAGCCAAGAGGAAGAACTAAGCTGTAAGGAGATGAGGGAAGTAAGAGAGCGAAGGTCCGTTGTTGGTGCAATTTATGCCCTTAGAAAACGTGTCCCACCTCTCATTGGCTCGACCAATGAGAAGGGTTTGGGTTCCAGGCGGGAATTTGGTTTATTGCTCTTTTGTTCTCACATTTCTCATTGCATGTGCAAGAAAGAAAACTAGGAAATATACTTGTAATACTAATATGTTGTTGTTATCGACATATCATGTACACAGTCATTTCAATCTTCGAAATACCAAGTTATAGAGACCAAATATGCCACACATATGATTTCGGGTAACCATGGTATGCAAAGTCTGAAACATTAACCCATTAGAGTTTGCAAGAAACATAGACCAAACAACATTTAGGAAAATTATGAGATGGAACATAAGATACATATCAATATTTTTATCACATGGATTATATATATATATATATATATATATATATTAGGATTAAAAGGGGTCATTTCTCCTCCTTAGTACGAATTTGGTGAGAATCAGCCCTGACTGAGCCTTCCTTTGGGGGTCGTAAAATTCTCCTTCCTTTGGGCAGGAGAATGATTCCTTTGTCCCGTCAGGCTCATTTGCATGTTTATGACTGTGTTTATGACGGTAAGAGATTTTGGGCTGAATGACTCAAAAGATGGTAAACATAGCCGAAATACCATTCTAAGGTGACCTTATATTTATTTTCGGCTAGGACAAATCGTAAGGTTTAATTTGATACCAAGAAAGATGTACTTGGTTCACTTAGACGTGGATATACACTGTTAGGCTATTAAATATAAGGCCTTTTATTAACTATAACAGGTTTTACTACACAAATGAACTACTTTCAACTAGTTTTGATCTATCATCAGACAAATAAACACACCGGGATTAAAACATATGTCATTAGACATACATTTCTAAGTTTAAACTGAAAAACACACACATCCTCTGTTGCCAACTTTTCACGTGCCCTTTTCTCACGTGGTGAAACACAGAGTATCACATGTGCGGGGGTTTTTAGAAAGCACCACGAGGATCCTCTGTCAATAGTTAATTGTCTCTTTGTCAATACATTTATTGTGCTCGTGGAGACTAGTTGGAACAGTAAGTTCTTGTTTTCATGAACCTGCTGAGTTAATGATTATCCTTCATTGATTCCTCCAGACGCTACAAAGGGGATACAAATTTTTTCCGTATTTTGTTTGTAACTGAGACCGGTTACCCTGAAACATCTGAGACATGTAGAGACCGATAAATTGTAATAAAAACAATTTATTAATGTATTTTTTTTAAAGAAAAGGAGGAACGAGTCAAAATGAACTTTTATGGTAATCAACATTATGCCAGATATGTTGTTTCAGTTCAACTTGTATTGAACCTGGAATATTCCTTTGAATTTATTTCCAAGTTGTTTAAGTAATTATCAGTGATTTGAAACAAAGTAGCATCAGTAGCATAATCTGATATCGATATGGGCATCCCTAATATTTACCCTCTTCTAAATGAGTGGAAATTGAATTTTGTGAAGAGGGTCCATTGATCGTTGTTGTATTATGTTACTTGTGTGCATGTACACCATTTTATTTTTTGAATTGGGATATTCTTAGGAATTCTATCAAGATGATGGACCGACGCACTCCAGTAAAACAAAACAAAATTGCAAAAATAAAATTGTTTTCAAACAGCTTCCCTATCTCTCATTGGTCAAACGTACAGATATTCCCGCCCCAGACTCACACCATTGGTTTTAGCCTGTGTTGGCTGGTCGGGATGCACAAACCAATAGAGCGATATTTTTATTGGTCCACAAATACACATTGTTTATGAGGAAATCAACATACGAATGGCTTTCTATCGGGCATGTTTTCGCTAAAAAAGTGTCTTGAGATACATTTTGAAAAGCTCAAGTTCAGCACAACGTTCAACGACGTCCATCTAGCACATGTTTACATACAGAAACTAAAAAAATTTATTTGGTATAAGCTGCCGTTTATGGTTGTCGCTGCATATTATATTGGGAACTAAGACATAAAACAAATGACACACTTCATCTTTGCTGAATCTCTGTACTCTCAGCTGTGTTTGACACATCTTTTGCCTCTTTGATGCAACAAACACTCTTTTGTCTCTTAAAGGTGGGGTATGTGATTTTCTTTTTTGACCATTTTTTCAAAATAACTTGAAATCCTATTCCTAACCCACTTACTGGCTGTAAATTAGAAGCACTGAAATGAAAATTAAGCAATTTAATCATCTGTGGAACGGGCAGGACTCGAAAAACTCCAGCCAATCATTTTCAAGACCATCTAGAATCATTGGACAGAAAATGTGTCAATCAAACGGTCGTACCATGCCCCCTCCCCCACCACCCTGGCGTGCGTGTCCCGCTCGTAGCGATACTCAAAGCTCGTGACCCGGTAACAGGAAGCGATTGTATTTATGTATGGAGAATAGAGCTTTTATAGTGCTAGTGGGGTTGTTCCACATTTCTATGAATCCTGTTTTGAATAGAAGACTGCTGTACAGACGCCAGGGCTGGCTATGTTCTTTTTTTTTACAGTTATGAGAAAATCAGCTCTACACCTTTCAAGAGTGGTATGCTAACCCCTCCTCCTGCTGTGTCAACAATTTGCTCTGAAAAATTGTCTGACAGGTGAATGCACTGTTTGACTAGTGAGTCTAGAACACTGCTAGAACACTGCGCATCTGAGTTTTCGCCGTGCATGATTGCGCCGTCCATGTTTTTCGAATGGGTGGAGTCAGGGCCAGCGTTGGAGGAGAGAAGGTAGGACCTTAGAGTTGTGTATTTTCAAAATCTGCCGGCCGTTTTGCAAATCACATACCCCACCTTTAACGTAAGATTGCTGCCGCCACTTTCAATACAACATCCCATACAGATGTTAATGGCAAATATTAGTTATCTGTGGTCATTCTTGAATACATCTGAATGATTTTGGAGAATTTTACTGACCCCTACCGCTGGTTTGTTTCTAAAGAAGAAAGTCAAACTCCTCAGGAATGCATTATACATTTCTCTTGAGTGTGAGAGTTTCTCTCCTAGACTTGAGCTTCTTATCTGTGAAGTCCATCATCTCTGATGGGTTTAAGATCATATTCCTACATTCAGCATAAACACACACACACTGGACTGTATTTCAAATGCATTACAAAGTAATCAGGTGTGTGTCTGTCTGTCTGCGTGTGTCTGTCTGTCTGTAAATTTTGCAACAAGACTGATCAGTGATGTTTCCTAAGGCATGCATCACTATTATTATTATTATTATTATTATTATTATTATTATTATTGCTCATACTTAAGGTAAAGGGTTTAAACAAACCTTAAGTATTCAGCTCTGGCATGTAACTCATCCCAGACAATTTGTGCTACAGACATGTGCTGCATTTTGAGGAGACACGTACTACTAATTTTAAAGTATTGTTCACCCAAAAATGAATATTCTCTTATCATTAACTCACCTTGATGTCATCCCAGATGTGTATGACTTTCTTTCTTCGGCAGAACACTAATGAAGATTTTTAGAAGAATATTTCAGCTCTGCGGGTCCTTACAATGCAAGTGAATGGTGACCAGAACTTTGAAGCCCCAAAAAGCACATAACGGCAACATAAAAGTAATCCATATAACTCCAGTGTTTTAATCCATGTCTAAAACAGTGAATCTAGGAAGTGTAATCGAGCTTGAAATCATGAGAATTTTCATTTTTAGGTGAACTATTCCTTTAATAATTTAATAAATAATATGCAAACAGATGAAAAATCCCATAGATTTACATTAAAGGAGGGACTTGTGACATATAAGAGCAGAATGTCTTTGTCTCTCTTTCTTGTTCTTGTTAGTCATGTCTCTTTAGCACAGATTAAGGTTCTTTAGGTCACTGAATACTAATAAGGAAATGTCCTATCATAATTTCAAATCTCTGTTTACAATAGACACACAACTGCAATTTAGAAAGACACTCCCATTATCACACACACACACACACACACACACACACACACACACACACACACAAACCATTCAGTGTCCATACTGGACAGTTAACAGCATCTCCCTTCTGTAAGAATGTGCTTCTTTTTGCCTTTTACTCTGTAAAAGTACCCCACATTTTTGTTGGACATGTTTCTTTAAAGCTCCTGCTTCAGGGTTTGTGAGACTGGACTTTGAGAACATTTGTCAAATGCCACATTTGAGAACAGAGGTGGAAACAGGAACTGCTGGAATTCCTCAGGGATGGGGAATGAGAGAGATTGTTGAAGTGCTGTGTATCACTCTCTTTATTCTTTACTGTATGTTACAATGGTAATGCTGTCAGTGTGGGCAGGCATTACACATAAAGGGTTTGTTACAAAGGCATTCTGGGATACCCCTGATTGGTCAGTTTGCTTGACAGATGGTGAGTGTAATCCTTAACAAAGTTGTGTGATATGGATACTGGCACAATAAAGTTATCACCACCTTCCGCAGTCGGCCTTTATCCCTTTCGGAGGCTTGATTAGCCTGATAAGGGACCGGGTGTGTAGAATTACGACCCAGTCCCACCCTTTGCCCTGCCACAAACGCTTTTTTCAATTGACTGTGATAATCGTTTTTCTTTATTCTGATTCACAGTCTCTACTATTTTCAATCAAATTACTGTTTAATTTAACGATTTCTGTTACAAAAAAATCATCAGATAAATACAATGCCTTACTATGTCACTCTTCATACCAGACCACGTAAGTATTTTGTCAATTCCGTTTATGAGAATATTTTGCCAATCTCCCATTAATTCCTATAGGGAGTTCTGCAGAGCTTGTCAGAGCGAGCAACTGTAACCAAGGGGTGGAGCTTAGCGAAGGGTCAGTACTTATTGGATTTTTGTTACCAAATTATATTTGATATTTTGCTATTTATATTTCATATTTTAACAGGACAGATTCTTGCAAAAGTTTTGTTTTCTTAAAAATTAACATATTTTATTTTATTCATGATTTTTTGTAAAATACCACTAATTACAACAAGTGTCTTTTAACAACACATTGTCATATCAACAATCATCCAGAAATTACTCTGGTATAAGTCGCATGAGCCTTAAAGGAATAATTCACCCAAAAATTAATATTTTCTCATTTAATCACCCTCATGCCATCCCAGATGTGTATGACTTTCTTTGATCTGCAGAACACAAATTATGGATATCCGCTCTGTAAGTCCACACAATGCAAGTAAATGGTGACCAGAACTTTGAAGCTCCAAAATACACATAAAGGCAGCATAAAAATAATCCATAATACTCTATTGGTTAATCAGTTTGTTCAGACATGATGACAGGTGTGGGTGAGAAACAGATCAATATATAAGTCATAGTTTTATCATAAATTCTCCTCCCTGCCCAGGAAGGTGCGATATGCACGAAGAATGGGAATCACCAAAAACACAAGGAGAATGACTGAACAGGGAGAAGAATGTATAGTTAAAAAATAAATATTGATCCGTTTCTCTCCCACAACTATCGTATCGCTTCTGAAGACATGTATTTAGCCACCAGTTTGTCTGGATTACTTTAATGTTGCCATTGTGTGGATTTTGGAGCTTCAAAATATTGGCACCCATTACCTTGCTTTATATGGACCTACACAGCTGAGATATTCTTCTAAAAGTCTTTGTTTGTATTCAGCAGAGGAAAGTCATACACATCTGGGATAGCATGAGGGTGAGTAAATGATGAGAGAATTTTCATTTTGGGGTGAACTATCCCTTTAAGTAGCTAGCACATATCATAGCAAAAGTTCTTGGATCATTTGGAGTCAACATGATAAAATGGATGACTTGTGGATCAGTATGTTTTCCATTCACTAAAAGAACCAGCTGGTAAGAGATCTCACTGTGAAATCGGAAGCAGTAGTTTGATTAGTCTGTGCTTACCGACATTTGAAACAGTGCCACCAGTGGCCAAAGCGGTAAGTGTTGCTGGGTGTATAGGCATGTGTGAGATCCATTAGCAAGTTGTTTTCAGTTGTATAGGCTGAAATACAGTGAAGAGGAATGCATATTAATAAACTGAATCCCCTAACCCAAACCTAACCATCAGGGGAGTAAACATGTAAACCTCCGAATGACACTATTCACATTATGCCAACGCAATTTCTTTCTGGTTTCAGTTTGGAATTCGAACCAGATTACACCAAACCTGCTGAAATATAAATGAACACTTATAAATTAATTCCTCAAAATTCTCTAAAACATTTGAAAACATAAAATGCATTATCCGGCAGGGCTGCCAGTTTGTTTCCGTTGATACACAGGGTAAATAATACTTTGTTAATCATCGAATTGGATGCAGTTATCAACTGATTCTGATAATCACAAAATGCCTATTTAATCAGCCTGGCTGACATAACAGTCTATCACTAAGCGTAATGAAGCTACAATTTTTGGTATCAAGCCAACCCCTTAAAATATTCACTTGTTGGGTTTGTTGATGCTGTGTTGATTTATTCTGCTGAAATCTAGTGATTCATTAAGACTCCAGTATATAGGACTTCCTCTCTGTTTGCTCTGCTGTCTTGCTGGGGTCCTTGAGTGTTCAACTGGCTGTGACGGTGCTCAAGCAGAAAGACTTGTTGTCTGTGTTGGTCCACAGGGAAAAAAACAGGATGTGATTGGATCTGGAAAGGACAGGAAGTAGTTAGGAAGTTTGAGTCCAGCCAAGATCAGCCGAGCTCAAGAGACCAGCA
This sequence comes from Xyrauchen texanus, assembly GCF_025860055.1. Taxonomy (NCBI): domain Eukaryota; kingdom Metazoa; phylum Chordata; class Actinopteri; order Cypriniformes; family Catostomidae; genus Xyrauchen; species Xyrauchen texanus. Next base: position 6,612,962 of record NC_068304.1, read on the forward strand.
TGTGATAGGCAGAGCTCCTTTCTTCTGCTTCTGACTGGTTCTGCTTGTGCTGCAGGCTTTTCTCTGTACCAGAACAAAAAACAAACACCAAATAAAGGACTTTTAATAATGCTTTCCCTCTGTTCTCAGTATGAGGTCTGTTACAAAGAAGGGGTTTGTGTATATATTTTGGATGGTCCAGATCCATTTTCTTCAAGAAATGTAAAACACAAAAATCAAGTTCTTTTCAGTTATTTAGAGGGCATGTGGTCTCAAGAAATACAGGATTGATAATTATTACTGTAAAAGGATAATTGTCTTGCTCAAGACATGATTGGGGATTGTCTTCAATTCTGACATTATTAAAGGTGTACTCTGTATTTCTTTTCCTCATTAAAAACGTTTACTTCTAAAGAAATGAAATGCACATTTTAAACGTATGTATACAAATCATGAGCACTCACATGAGATGACATATCCAGTCATATCAGTTATCTTATAAAAGCGGTTTTATACATGAAGAGAGACCCCTCATGGGGGCTGCCATGGTATGACAGGGTTTCCCGCAGAAAATGTGTTAGTTAAGGTGGTGGTGGTGGTGGTGGTGGTGGTGGTGGGGGGTATTTGTAATTGCATAACTCCTGACACAAATTAAGACAAATACTGAAACTTGAGTCATATCTTTTTAATGATGTATTAGTTTGTCAAGGTAATAACATTACAACTAATAGTCCGTCAAAATGTGCAAAGCTTATTACAATTACTGCTTATGGCAGAGCTGACACCTAGCATCGCTACAGGCTATCCTCCTTGGTTTAGAAAAAAACTATTCAAGGGCCCTTCGGTAATTGCACTCTTTTACGAGTGGACCATTTATGCATATTTTCATGCAGGCTGTCAGACTGTTCCCCTGCAGTCTGTTCCGCAAGTCTGTCTTGATCTATACATGGAAAGTGAATGAAGTTTAGATTAGCGTCGAGTCGCTCCTTTACTGTCGAGTCGCTCTACTAAAATTCGCGCTGTGAACATAAAGCCCGCCTACTTTGATTTGATTGGTCATCTCAAATATTCTGACATTGATGAGCAGTGACAGACCAATGAGGTTCAGATGAACACACAGACACACACACACACACCAAAAATAGTGAACCAAAAAAAAATCCTGTAATTTCCTCACTAGAGCTGGGCGATATGCAAGAAATATGTTCACGGTATTTTTATTTAAAAACAATATAACAATATCTGATTACATCGTCAAACCCCTGGCTGAGGGATCCATGAATATTCATGCTTTTTTATTTTTTATTTGATCCCCTTTTGTCCCCAATTTGGAATGCCCAATTCCCTCTACTTAGTAGGTCCTCGTGGTGGTGCGGTTACTCTCCTCAATCCGGGTGGCAGAGGACATGTCTCAGCTACCTCCACTTCTGAGACAGTCAATCCATGCATCTTATCACGTGGCTCCTTGTGCATGACACCGTGGAGAATCTCAGCATGTGGAGGCTCATGCTACTCTCCGCAATCCACTCACATCTTATCACGCACCCCATTAAAAGCGTGAACCACTAATCGTGACCACGAGGAGGTTACCCCATGTGACTCTACCCTCCTTAGCAACCAGGCCAATTTGGTTGCTTAGGAGACCTGGCTGGAGTCATTCAACACACCCTGGTTTCAAACTCATAAATACATAAACATAAAATAAATATATATATATATAAAAACCATTGGTTTTTAATGACCGATAAGCCGATGATTTTAATTTGGTCAATAATTGGCAGTCCGATACATCGGGCATCCCTAAATAATATATATATTATCGGACTGCCAATTATATATATATATTATATAATATATATATATATATATATAATTGGCAGTCCGATAATATATATATTATATAATATATATATATATATATATATATATATATATATATATATATATATATATATATATATATATATATATATATATATATATATATATATATATATATATATATATATATATATATATATATATATATATATATATATATATATATATATATTATATATATATATATATATATATATATATATATATATATATATATATTATTTAGGATGCCCGATGTATCGGACTGCCAATTATTGACCAAATTAAAATCATCGGCTTATCGGTCATTAAAAACCAATGGTTTTATAATTACGTGAATTTTTCTTTTGTCTTGAATGAAGTTAATAATAATTTTTACCTGTGTGTAATATAAAGAAATACCTAAAATAAATTACACAAATCTGAAAAAGTAAAGTCTGTTGAATGCATAATATGAATTTGCAATATTTTATCAGATGAAAAATGTGAGGTCTGTTGTTTAGAACTAGCAAAATAACCTTTTCACGGCATAATATTTCATATTATCATTATTTGTTATTTTATCTATTTATCTTGTTTTTATCTTATATGATTTATCTTGTTTTATCTTTATTGTGGTTCTCCTTAAATGTTTGGCACAGATCTTTAACAGATCTTATCCATGTTCAATGGTAATCATTTATTTTTAGAACAATAAAATAGCTATGTTTTTAAGCATTATTTATAAGCAAAGAATTAGCTATATTTTGTTGTTGTCAAAATCTCTTTCAGTATCACAGAATTATTGTCTTAGCATGACTATTAAAGTGCATGTATGATGTAAGTGCACTGACTGTCAAGTTCCAAAATGGACAAAAGCACAGAAGTAGTGCATTCGAGTTTGTGTGCTATATTCCAAGACTTCTGAAGTCATATTTTGAGCTTGCAAATCTCCTGCGCCATGGTTTGATGTTAAACATTATTAATTCTCACGCATCTTGTGATAACAGTCCTAACAGTGTCTGAATATGGCAGTGGGTAAGAATGCCCACATTTTAAGCTTAAAGCAGGTTTTAATTTGTGCTTGTTAAAATAGTTGTGGGGTGATCTAATTCACATCATGCTGTTTTGACTTCAGTGCTGCTTGTTATTACCTTGTGTTCATAATTTTAATTACCAGGTCTTGAAGGCATAACATTTGTGTTTTTTCTGTCAGTGGAAATTCTGTGCTCAAGCTAATTTTATTCAATGTTTCATGGTAGTTGAAGAAAATTATGTTTAAAACACATGTGGATCTTTAACTGTCTTTAGCAAGGAGCCTTTAAAGGAACAGTTCACACAAAAATTAAAATTCTGTCATCATGCTCTTCCAAACCGGTATGACAGTAAAATATGCAATGAAATGGTGACTGAGACTAACATCTCCTGTAGTGTTCCACAGAATACAGGTTTGGCAGAAGTTTCGTAGTTAGGTAAACTATCCCTTTTCGTTCTTGCATTAAAAGCAGCTAGAAGGAGTGCAACAAAACTGAATATTAGGCATGTTTACAGATACAAAAACTCCCATAAACACTTAAAACACTTGCCCATATGCAAGTAAGCTTAACTCGCCTCCTGAGTCATCTGACCTCCTATGTGAACAGTCCCAATACAGACTTCCTCTGAAACTCTCACCAGAGGCTCTGCACCATGAAATGATTTTTTACTAATCTGTTTCCATATTCTATACTTAGATTTTCTATTAGCTTTTTATTATCTCTATCTTGTATTGTTTGTGCACTGGAAGCTTCTGTCTCAGACAAATTCCTTGTATGTGGAAGCATACTTGTCAATAAAGCTCATTCTGATTCTGATTTCTTGCCTGCACTGATAACATGTTTGTAGCAGGCAGAGTATTTCCACCGTGAAGGAATTCAGCCACACCTAAAACTCAAAGCCTTCTCTTGTGTCCAGAACAATCAGAGGGGCCTTAACACTTGTAGCCATTCTGTTTGGAAACAGTGAACAACACAAGTTTCCAGTTAGAATTCAAGAGCAGCAGTCACAAACCCTCACAAAGGGTTGATTCTGTCAATTGTCTCATTTTCATTTTGTTCCTAAATTGTATGATAAAAATAAACATCAGTACTGTTTAGTATCAGTCAAATGCTGACCATTAAAATAAAAAATTAATACAAATACAATAAATAAACCACTGAGCTAAAACAAGATTTATTTATTTTTTAACTTAAACCTTGTGTGACCTTCGGGACATTTTTGTCTTTTCATTTTTGTTATTTTTGGGTGAATATCAGTTCCTTTAATACATCTATAATATACTGTGTACCCAAAATAGTTACACTCAGGACATTTGAAACCCATTTAAAAATGCAATATTTTATCCCAGTGCCATTAAAGCATAAAATTATGTATTCTATGATACTATGCTTTCATTCCTGAGCCTTGGCTTCAAAATTGTTTTTTTTTTAAATATATTTTCCACCAGATGGTGCTATTTTTCACTTGTTTAGCCTATGGAGCAAATACATGCTTTTTTCCTATTTTCTGTTTGCTTTATTATAGAGCACTGCTGGACAATTGAATAAATAATGCAGCTAAAGTGGTTTGGGTGTGTTTGTGTGTGTAAAAAACAACAGTGCCATCATATAAACAAACTGGCATTTAAAGCATTCAGTCCTGAAAATGAATGAATATTTGATAGTCATGATCAGGACTGTTGGTTAAAAAAAAAAACTAATTGGAAGTGGAAAATAATATTATTTATGAATATTATTATGGCAGTTTTTGATGCAGACATTTTTGTCCTCAAAGGATCTCTGTGTAACTCTTGTTTTTGACGCACAAGGGTTAAAGTTTCGGATGAGAAGCAAGCACATCCGATCAGTTAAATAGGAAATAACAGGGAAAATTCAACTCCAAATATCATGTTTGCTCTAAGAGTAAATGCAAGTATATAAGGTAGTGTGGCAGAAATGGTGAGCCGTTGTTTTTGTTCTTGTACTTTTTGTGATTCATTATGCAGTAACAAACTGGTGTACTGTAATGATTGATGTATGCAGTCATTGAATGGTCAAAAGGGACACATAATATGATTAGGTGTAAATGGTGATATTTCTGTAAATGGCGCGTGTCCACTTGTGATCAGATCGCCCAAACGCATCCTAATACCAGGCAATAAACAGGCAGGACACACACACAAGAGAGAGCAAACAGTTTTCTCTTTTTATATATATATAGGTGATATATATATATATATATATATATTACTCACCTAAAGGATTATTAGGAACACCGTACTAATACTGTGTTTGACCCCCTTTCACCTTCAGAACTGCCTTAATTCTACGTGGCATTGATTCAACAAGGTGCTGAAAGCATTCTTTAGAAATGTTGGCCCATATTGATAGGATAGCATCTTGCAGTTGATGGAGATTTGTGGGATGCACATCCAGGGCAAGAAGCTCCCGTTCCACCACATCCCAAAGATGCTCTATTGGGTTGAGATCTGGTGAATGTGGGGGCCATTTTAGTACAGTGAACTCATTGTCATGGTCAAGAAACCAATTTGAAATGATTCGAGCTTTGTGACATGGTGCATTATCCTGCTGGAAGTAGCCATCAGAGGATGGGTACATGGTGGCCATAAAGGGATGGACATGGTCAGAAACAATGCTCAGGTAGGCCGTGGCATTTAAACGATGCCCAATTGGCACTAAGGGGCCTAAAGTGTGCCAAGAAAACACCCCCCACACCATTACACCACCACCACCAGCCTGCACAGTGGTAACAAGGCATGATGGATCCATGTTCTCATTCTGTTTACGCCAAATTCTGACTCTACCATCTGAATGTCTCAACAGAAATCGAGACTCATCAGACCAGGCAACATTTTTCCAGTCTTCAACTGTCCAATTTTGGTGAGCTCTTGCAAATTGTAGCCTCTTTTTCCTATTTGTAGTGGAGATGAGTGGTACCCGGTGGGGTCTTCTGCTGTTGTAGCCCATCCGCCTCAAGGTTGTGCGTGTTGTGGCTTCACAAATGCTTTGCTGCATACCTCGGTTGTAACGAGTGGTTATTTGAGGCAAAATTGCTCTTCTATCAGCTTGAATCAGTCGGCCCATTCTCCTCTGACCTCTAGCATCAACAAGGCATTTTCAGCCCACAGGACTGCCGCATACTGGATGTTTTTCCTTTTCACACCATCCTTTGTAAACCCTAGAAATGGTTGTGCGTGAAAATCCCAGTAACTGAGCAGATTGTGAAATACTCAGACCGGCCCGTCTGGCACCAACAACCATGCCACGCTCAAAATTGCTTAAATCACCTTTCTTTCCCATTCTGACATTCAGTTTGGAGTTCAGGAGATTGTCTTGACCAGGACCACACCCCTAAATGCATTGAAGCAACTGACATGTGATTGGTTGATTAGATAATTGCATTAATGAGAAATTGAACAGGTGTTCCTAATAATCCTTTATGTGTGTGTGTGTGTGTGTGTGTGTGTGTGTGTGTGTGTGTGTGTGTGTGTGTGTGTGTGATTATTTATATATATATATATACACACACACACGTATGTCAAAATGATGGAAAGCATTTGGAATTATCCATCAATGTTTTAAAAAATGTGGTAAATGACTGAGTTTTCGGTTAATGCAACCACTGTGAGTGATAATTAAAGAGAGAGTTAAATAAAAAATTCAAATTCTGTCATCAATTACTCACCCTCATACTGTGCTAAACTCTTGTGACTTTCTTTCTTCCTTGGAACGCAAATGGAGATGTTAGTCAGAATGAACACCTGTGTGAGGGAGAGTAACTGAAAACAGAATAAAAATGTTGGGGTTAACTGTTCCTTTATGCCTTGGGTATGCTTTATTTTGTCATTACATATTGTGCATGATGGAGCATTCCAGCCATTCAAATTATCCTCTGAAAGAAAGAGAAAACAAAAGAGTGAAAAAGAATAAACGAAAGAATGAACAAATGAATGAAAGCAAATGAACGATTATATAACAAACAAAAGAAAGAATAAACAAACAAACGGTTGTAAGAGAACAAAACAGAAAGAACATATGTACAGTATGAAAGAATGAATGTACAAAAGAATGAATGTAACACCCTGTCTACACCGGATGCGAGCGGCGTGTCGCATCAAAAGCAATAGAACCCCATTATAATCAATGATGCACTGGACAATAAACGAGTGTCGCGTTCCATTTTGTGCGCACGCACTGGTGCAACAACCTAAATTAAACCATTTAGAACGTTCGTGTCGACGCTTCCAGTGTAGACAGGGTGTCAGGGTTCACACAAGGTCCTTAAAATGCTTAAAGTGATTGATTTTAGCTTTCAGAAATGTAAGTACTGGAATACATTGAAAATCGGCATGTATTGTGCTTAAGATAAACAAACAAACAAACAAACAAACAAACAAGAGATACTTTTGGTCAAGCAGAACATCTCCTCTCACACCCTTCACATAGACAATCACACAGTGTGAGAGAGCTCAGCAGCAGTCACATGTCCTGAATGAAGCTGTAGACTGTGTTATTCACTGTACAGAGAGAGCGAGCTCGTCACAAGACCGGCTCATGTTACACAGCCTCATTATTAGCGTCAGAGAGAGTCTGATAGCGCATGAATGCAGTCTGATGAGGTGAAGCTGTTATCATGATGGGCCTGTGGACTATGTGCATTCATTATCTGTGTGTCCAGTTCATCAACACCAGCCATTCATACTCCTGTCTGAATGACCACTAGCCCAATGTCTCTCTCTCTCTTTCTGCTGCTGTGCTGTGGTCTTCAGTTTTTATTAGGGCTGATGATGTAGCTCAAAAAATATCTTGTGATTATTGGTAAACCCTAACTTTTGATCATATTTGCTTGCTTATATCTCGATATAAACAACTAAGCCAAGTAGATTCATGATGTTTTAATGCAAGACGTAAAATCTAGGTAAAAATAATCAAAGCATGTTGTCCATACTGTTTTTCACGAAGGCCCCATTTACACCTGGATCAGAGAGCACTAGACCGTAAGTGTAAATACACCCAAGACACATTGTGACCGGATCACTACTGAGTGTGTTTACATGGGCAATTATAATCAAACTATTGTGTTGTCAAGCTACAGTCTTCATTTAGTTTACATGACACTGCGTAATCAAATATGTTAGCGTGTGAAGAAAAGACGTCACATATGTTTTCCGCTTGACCTTTGTGTCATAGTAGCATGTCAAAATCAGTTAACTAGCTTGTCTACAGGGACACGCAAACAACACCTACAACAATGTGGAAAACTTTACAGCTATGTGCATTTTTTTCATTCTTGACATGTTGAATTTGGTGCAGATCAGATGTACTTTATCTGTTGTGTTTATGGTGATGTCTGAAGGTAGAAGATGATGCAATTTTCTCCTGGATTGTTCTAACTATACCAGCTCTGCTTTGCTTCACTTTCATCCTTATAAACTCTGTGTAATGTTAAATAATAATGTTAAAGTTGAGCTCAATCAACAGCATTTGTAGCATAATATTGATTACCACAAAAATTTATTTAGCTTCATCCCTCCTTTACTTTAAAAAAAAAAAAAAGAAGCTAAATCTGTAAGTGAGACACTTACAATGGAAGCAAGCATCAAATGGACATTACGTTTCTTAAAGAGTGTGTTGCTTGATTTTATATCGCCAGACAAATCTTCATAAATATATCATGAATATTCAATATTCACCCAGCCCTAGTGTTTATAGACAGATTTGTGTGACTGATCGCTACTTCCTTTTGGTCCTGTAGGAAAGGCGTGGGTGCCCAAACAGAAGCCAATAGAGTTGCATCAGGAGGAAGCCACAACCCTTGACCCAGAACTGGAAGAGGCACTGTCCAGCGCTACTGACATTGAACTGGGGGATCTGGCAGGTACAGAAAGAAATCGTACCATAAAGTCAGCTAGTGACAGACACAGAGACTTTGTTCAGAATATCATACTAACATACTGCTCGTACTGTTTCTGCAGTTTACAATCTAGTATGGATACTGTGCAAAACATATCTTTTTTTAACTCATTCTTATTTGACTGGACTGCCAAAAGTAAAAACATTTTTATACACAATTGAATAAAAATAAAATGCAAAGAATTTAGTTTCTCTTTTATTTTATAGTGAGAGAGAACTCTTAACAACACTAGTGTTGTTGAATGTACAGCTCCGAGCTGTTTCTAGTGTTTTCTGTCATTCACTCTGTTGTTTTTAACATTTCACATCCCTTCCTTGACTCTGGGGGTCTGAACACCCACACTGCAACTATTCACAGCTTGAGAATAATAGCAGAGCAAACAAACCCTCTGTCTCTTTCAGTATACTGCCTTAAATGATTGCTCCTGGCTGCTTTCCCTCCCAGCATGCTTCATTATAGACCACAGACACTTATTCGCTCTATGCAATGAGTGTTTTTGGTCAGCTGTGCCGAATATCACGTATCCGTAATAACATATAAAAATAGTATTAAGGGATTGCAAATAAATGTTGAGAAGATTCCTTTGCTTGTTATGTCCCATTTCTGTCAAGACAATTTTGTCTCTTAAAGGGATACCAGATTTGGTTCTTAATAAAAGTTTGATGTACAGCCATGGCCAAAAGTATTGGCAGTGACACAAATTTTGTGTTTAGCTAATTTTTCTGCTTCAATTGTTGTGGTTATGATTCACATTGTTTCTAGATTATTATGCAGAGTGATCAGATGCATTTTAAATAATTGCAAAAAGCTTCATTGGCCAAATTCTTTTTACTTTATCACCCAAATTTCACTGTTTTGTGGTCCTGGCACAAAATTACCAGCCAACATAATTTCACTAATCATATCAGCAGCACCTGGGAAAGTGTGAACGAGTACTAGTCAGGTGATATCACTCTATCATTCAGATTGGATTATAAGAGCAGACTGATTGCTATAAAATGAGGGAAGAAGTCCTTCCAATGATTGTGTTCTTGTTCGCAATGTTTACCTCTAAAGAAAGACATGCGGCCATCATCGTTTTGCATCAAAATGGCCTCACATGCAAGGAAATTGCTGCAAAGAATATTGCACCTGAAAGAACCATTTACCAGATCATCAAGAACTTCAAGGAGAGAGGTTCAACTGCAGTGAAGAAGGCTTCAGGACGTCCCAGAGTGTCCATCAGGCGCCAGGACCGTCTCCTCCTGAGGAGTCAGCTATGGAATCGTGTCACCACCAGTGCAGAGCTTGCTCAATATTGGCAGCAGGTTGGTGTGAGTGCATCTGCACGCACAGTAAGGCAAAGACTTTTGGACAATGACATGGTTTTATGAAGGGCAGCAAAGAAGCCACTTCTCTCCAAGAAAAACATTAAGGACAGACTGAAATTCTGCTGGGAGTACAAGGATTGGACAGCAGAATACTGGTGCAAAGATATTTTCTCTGATGAATCCCCCCTTTCGACTGTTTGGGACATCTGAAAAATCGATAGTCCGGAGAAGAAAAGGCGAACGCTACCATGAGTCCTGTGTCGTGACAACAGTGAAGCATCCTGTGACCATCCATGTGTGGAGCTGATTTTCATCCATGGGAGTGGGCTCTCTCACAATTCTGCCCCAAAACACTGCCATGAATAAAGAATGGTATCAAAACATCCTGCAAGAGCAACTTCTCCCAACGATCCAGGAGCAATTTGGTGATGATCCATGCATTTTCCAGCATGATGGAACACCGGAGTGGCTCGGAGATCATTACATTGAAATTTTGGATCCGTGACCAGGCAACTCCCCGGATCTTAATCCTATTGAGAACCCGTTGTCAATACTCAAAAGGCGAGTGGACAAACAGAAGCTCACAAATTGTGATCAACTCCGAGCACTAATAAGGCAAGAATGGATCGCCATGTCAGGATTTGGCCCAGAAGCTGATATCCAGCATGCCAGAGTGAATTGCAGAGGTTATAATGAACAAGGGCGAACACTGTAAATATTGACTATTTGCATAAATTGAGTGTTTTCTTTTCAATAAAAGCCTTTAAAACTTATGAAACGCTTATCATGGTTTTCCAGTATAACATAGAATCATGTGAAAAAATTATCTAAAAAAACTGAAGCAGCAAACTTTGGAAAACACTAAATTTATGTCACTGCCAATACTTTTGGCCACGGCTGTACAACCCCAATTCCCAAAAAGTTGGAACAATAAGGAAATTGCTTATAAAAACAAAAAACGATTCACCCTGTTCTACATTTTTAAAACACTACAACAATACATTATTTGATGTTTTACCTTGTGAATTTATTATTATGAATATATATTTTTTAAATATTCAGATGTGGACATTTGAGTGTTTAACATTGTGTAACATTTCTTCTTATAAAACTTAAGCGTTTGGGGACTGAAGACACAAGTTTGTTGAGTTTAGCATGCAGAATTTCCCCCATTCATCCATTATGCAGGTCTTCAGCTGTGCAATTGTACATTGCTGTATTTTGCGCTTCACAATCTTCCACACATTCTCAACTGGAGACAGATCAGGACTGCAGGCTAAACTAGCACCCACAGTCTCTGCTTACTCCATCGTGCACTTGTAATCCAGGCAAATGTGGTTTGCCGTTATCCTTCTGGAAAATGCAGGCCCACCCTACACGTCTTGCATTTGTTGCTCCAAAATTGTTACATATTATTTTGCATTAATGGTGCCCTCAATTTAACCATACCATGACATATACTGGCTTTTGATGCTGTTAACAGCTTGGATGGTCCTCTTCCTTTTTCCAAAAACAATTTGAAATGTGGATTCATCTGACCACAAAACATGGTTCCACTGTTTTACTGGTAACATTCAAAACTCTTCCTTCCCAGTCCACTGGAACCATTAATTCAAACCAAGCTGTATAAAATAGAATTTTCTGAAATATAATGCTATAAATATGTAGAATATGGCTAATTTTATGCAGTCATGCTCATTTGTTTTAGAGAATATTTTTGCTATAGATCAGTGATTCTCAACCTTTTTTGGATGAACACCCCACTTCATGTGTTTTGTTATTCGTGTAGCTATTCTTGGCGTGAACACACTGGTGACAAGCACGCAGAGTTACGACAGCACCGGTAAAGATGGTTATAACAGTGAGTTCATTCACTTCCTCTTTCAGCAGAAAACATTTCTATCAGAATATTCTTTAATAAATTATATTTAACTTTCTCACACTAATTTGACACCGTTAAAGCTCATATGTGAATGTACGTCTGTCATAGATGTTATTAAAGGAGAGACAGTAAAGCCAGTTTTCGACGAGCCACCAAACCCTACAAACGTGGAGGAAACTCTACAGCGGATAAAATCTAACGATTCTTCTCTAACGGAAGTCAATCTCAACAATATAAAGGTAAATAAACCCAGTTTACTATGCTGAATGCATTAAAACATGTGCTTGGACATTTGACAATTGATTTCTGTCCTCCAGTCTTTTGATTTCATATATGAGCCAGACTGTTTAATTGTGCATAACAAATCTGTCTTTTCTTCCAGAACATTCCAATCCCGACTCTGAAGGAGTTAGCCAAAGCCATGGAGAGGAACACTCATGTGAAGAAGTTCAGTATGGCTGCCACCAGGAGCAACGACCCTGTTGCCGTGGTGAGGGACCCGATTCAATTCAGATCTGTAATGAGCTGTAATGACTGCTGACTTTAGGGATGTGTCTTAATTGTGCTTTGAGTGCCACCTATTATGCAAAACCGGATTAATATGACGGCATTACAGCGTTTGTGTTGCAAGTGTTTTCTTGTGCTGATGTTTTGCCATCACTGCTGTTTGTGCTGGTGCTACATATCATCAACTGTAAATAGGATTTGTTTAACCTCTGAGGAAGGCTGTTTAACCAGTTAACTTCTTTACAAAAGTGGTTGTCTGTAAAGATGTTTGTGTGTTCATGCAGGCATTCTCCGATATGCTGCGAGAGAATAAGACCCTGAGGAGTCTGAACCTGGAGTCCAATTTCATCACAAGTGCAGGAGTTCAGGCTCTGGTAGAAGCTCTGCGGGAAAATGACATGCTCTCAGAGATCAAGATCGACAACCAGGTACAAACACACTCACACATCTTCATTTCATGTCAATAAATATTAGCCTTTTCATTTCACTTGTAATGAAGATAAACAAATAAGTACTGGCCTGCACTAAACAGTGCAACAGTCTGGTTCCAGAAGTAAAAATCCCATTAGATTTTCCATATGGGAATTGATTTTTAACGATTACTATTAAACCCTCAAAAAACAGCCCAACCGTGAATTTAGGGATTGTTAATCGATGGTGTATGCTTCTGTCATAGCCATCAGTCTGTTATTTCAACGTTTTTTTTTTTTTTTAAATCACGTTACATTAAATAGCATAAATCCTGGTGAAGAAATTACACTACCCATGATCCTGAAGAGAAAGATTGACCAATCAGAGAGTCGCAGCAATCGCGCTCTCCAGGTACTACCTGCTACCATGATGCACTTTTATCAATAACTTTTAATCAGTCGTTTTATATTTTTCCACACAAACGTTTTATTGGAGAAAGTCAGATCTGTTTTCCATTAACAATATTTATTATAAACGATAATAAATTCTATAAATTAAATTAAGTTCATACTAAACAGAAATGCAATAAATTACAGTGGACTGAAAATGTATTCAAATGGAAATTCCACCACTTGCATTTCATAAGTATATTTAAATTGTAAATAAAAATAGGCTACGTGCACATGGTATTTGGAGTCCTGTGGTGTTAATGTTAATTAATAATTGATAATTAATTTCGATAACAATAAAGTAGGAAGATTGACGTGCCATAATTTCCTCATACTGCATCTCGTGTTGAAATGTGTTAAAACACTGATGTGCAAGATGCTATGTAAATGAATGCAAATGTTGTTCATAGTGTGTGTGTGTGTGTGTGTGTGTGTGTGTGTGTGTGTGTGTGTGTGTGTGTGTGTGTGTGTGTGTGTGGACTTATGTAATCACATGTGATAGAGATGTCTCTGACGTGTCTGTTAATGGTTTTCAGCGACAGCAGCTCGGCACATCAACGGAGATAGAGATCGCTAAGATGCTGGAACAGAACACGAGCATCGTGAAGTTTGGGTATCACTTCACTCAGCAGGGTCCTAGAGCTCGTGCCTCTGCAGCCATCACAAAAAACAACGACCTGGGTGAGAACACTCTTTCTCTCTCACACACGCACACTCACTGGACATGGGTTACACACAACAGAAACAGGCAAAAGTTTGATTGACAGAAGAGAGGAGGGGCTTACTGCAAGTCATAATTGGTCCTCCCTCATTCTACTCTCTCTGCTGTTACCATGGTGAAGCTTTAAAGGGGACATATGATGTAAAACTGAATTTTTCCTGCACGTGTAAAAATGAAAGGGTTTGTAGTTTGAGTATGTAGACATAATCAAACATTCTCAAAACTTCATCCTCACTCAGCTCAGAACATTAATTGAAACTAAATGGTAGAAATGGGTCATTTAAAAAAACATCAGTTTATTAAACTGAGTGTTTCTTCAACTTTGGGTAATTTTAGCACTGAGGATTTCTTGAAAGTAAAGTCTCAAAACATATTGCACATACATTTTTTTGCGTTTGCTCTGATAAAATAAGTAATGATATGTATGGCCGTCAGAACATGAGTTGGCTTTTGACCTGTAACTTTTCAAACTACTGAGGTGATGCCACAGCACTGTTGAGTGAATTGTTCTTTTCTTTATTTTAAAAAGTGTACAGAGTTTCTCTCTTAACACACACTGAGCTGCAGGATGCGGCTGCCCTGACCTGAAGGCACAGGCAAGATAGACTGTCTGACTCAGCTGAGAAACCAATCAGAACATTTGTTTCAGACGCGATTGGATATTTGTTAACCAATCATATTTTCTGTTTCAGTAAGGGGTGGGAGATTTCTAGCGTTGTGAAATGCTGTTGCGCTAGCAGTGCTGGAGTCATCACCATTTGCGCTGTATGTTTACTTCGCTGATAAACGTGAAAATATTTATGTATTTAAATGCTAATAAAATGCTATTACTTATGCTATTAAACTTTGTGAAAATACTGGGTGTCACTGCACCTGTGCAACAATTTTACTTTACACAGATAAGCACATTATAGTACACAAATAAAATAAATAACCATCAATTCTAGATGGTAATAATAATAATAACTAATATATATATATATATATATATATATATATATATATATATATATATATATATATATATATATATATATATATATATATATATTATACACAGTTGTAGTCAGAAGTTTACATAAAACTTGTAAATCAGTTTTTCACAAGTCCTGACATTTAATTGTAGAAAACATTGCTCTTATTTTCTTAGGTCAGTTAGGATCACTATTTTAAGAATTTGAAATGTCAGAATAATAGTAGAGAGAATAATTTCTTTCATCACTGTGTGTCAGAAGTTTACATACACTTTGTTAGTATTTGGTAGCATTGCCTTTAAATTGTTTAAATTGGATCAAACATTTTGGGTAGCCTTCCACAAGCTTCTCACAATAATTTGTGGAATTTTGTCCCATTCCTCCAGACAGAACAGGTGTAACGGAGTCAGGTTTGTAGGCCTCCTTGCTCACACACACTTTTTCAGTTCTGCCCACAAATGTTCTATTGGATTGAGGTCCGGGCTTTGTGATGGTCATGCAATACATTGACTTTGATTTCCTTAAGCCATTTTGCCACAACTTTGGAGGTATGCTTGGGGTCATTGTCCATTTGGAAGACTTATTTGCGACCAAGCTTTAACTTCCTGGCTGATGTCTTAAGATGTTGCTTCAATGTATCCACATAATTTTCCTTCCTCATGATGTCATCTATTTTGTGAAGTGCACTAGTCCCTCCTGCAGCAAAGCACCCCCACAGCATGATGTTGCAATGCTTCACAGTTGGGATGGTGTTCTTCAGCTTTTCTCTTCTGATCTTTGTCCCCATGGGCACTTGCAAACTGTATTCTGGATATTTTTATGGTGGTTTTGGAGCAGTGGCTTCTTCCTTACTGAGCATCCTTTCAGGTTGATATAGGACTTGTTTTACTGTGGATATAGATACTTATCTACCGGTTTCCTCCAGAATCTTCACAATGTCCTTTGCTGTTGTTCTTGAATTGATTTGCACTTTTCGCACCAAACTACATTCATCTCTAGGAGGCCGAATGCGTATCCTTTCTAAGCAGTATGATGGCTGCATGGTCCCATTGTTTATACTTACTATAGTTTGTACAGACGAACGTAGTACCTTAAGGCATTTGGAAATTGCTCCCAAGGATGAACCAGATTTGTGGAGGTCCACCATTTTTTTCTGAGGTCATGTCTGATTTCTTTAGATTTTTTTCAATAATGTCAAACAAATAGGCACTGAGTTTAAAGGTAGGTCTTAAAATACATCCACAGGTACACCTCCAGTTGACTCCAAATAGCCTTTCAGAGTCTAATTGCCTAAAGGCTTGACAACACTTTCTGATTAAAGGCACAATTATCTTAGTGTATGTAAAGTTCTGACCTACTGGAATTGTGATATAGTCAATTAAAAGTAAAACAATCTGTCTGAAAGCAATTGCTAGAAAAATTACTCGTGTCATGCACAAAGTAGATGTTCTAAACGACTTGCCAAACTATAGTTTGCTAATATGAAATCTGTGGAGTGGTTAAACAAATTAGTTTTAATGACTTGTTATGTAAACTTCTGACTTCATGTAATCATATAGCCAGTTAATACATTTAAATGAATTAATAAAAAATAAAATTTTCTTCCAACCATTATTACATGATATGAGGAGAGAGAGAGAGAGAGAGAGAGAGAGAGAGAGAGAGAGAGAGAGAGAGAGATGGTTGGAAGAATAATATGGTTTTTGTTTTGTCCATATGTATAAAGTTATTAATTGGCTATATGATTACATGTTAACGAGAACATTACACTCATATTAGCTATACAATGCTTTACAGTTTATCATGTATTCGGTTGTTTATTAGTTTATACATTTTGAAGCGTTACCTCTTTTACTAGTAATAAAAGAACATTTAAACATATCTATAAATTTAAATAGATATTTAAAGTCATGTGTAATTCACATGGGACTATGCTTACAACAGTCACCACTACACCATTGGAAATGATGCTGATGGAAATGAAATTTTTTTACGTTTGTGAAATAAAACTCCTTTGTCTTACTAAGGCTAATTTTATAGCTAACATTTTAACAAAATATTTAGTGTAATTTGGCAAAATTACAGCTTGATTTTAAGGTGCACTCAGTAATTTTTTTTCCCTATTAAAAAAGTTTTTACTCGTATTGTAATTTAAAAATATAAGGATAAAATAGGGGGCCTGGGTAGCTCAGCGAGTATTGACACTGACTACCACCCCTGGAGTCAGGAGTTTGAATCCATGGTGTGCTGAGTGACACCAGCCAGGTCTCCTAAGCAACCAAGTTGGCCCGGTTGCTAGGGAGGGTAGAGTCACATGGGTAACCTCCTCGTGGTCCCGATTTGTGGTTCTCGCTCTCAATGGGGCACATGGTAAATTGTGCGCGGATCGCAGAGAGTAGCGCTTGTGGAGTCTCTGCGGTGTCATGCACAACGAGCCATGTGATAAGATACACGGATTGAAGGTCTCAGAAACTGAGACAACTGAGACTTGTCCTCCACCACCCGGATGGGGGTGAGTAACCGCACCACCACGAGGACCTACTAAAAAATTCTGAATTGGGAGAAAAGGGGATAAAAAAAAAGTATAAAATAATAACCGCTCTCATGACGAGACTCTAGTCATATTAGTAACCTCATAAAAACGGTTTTATTCTACATGGAGAGGGCGCCCACATGGGGGCTGCCATTTTAGAATCACATAACCAGCTGAATACTACTCACTTAATCTCAGTAACCATCTTGTTATTGGACACATTTACTCTCGGATTAATCATGGATGATTGTGAATTGTGAATGGCATCTGTAACTTGATTTTGACCCCGCCGGGGCCGGGTCGTGATTATACACACCCGGTCCCTTATCAGGCTAATCAAGCCTCCGAGAGGGATAAAGGCCAACTGCGGAGGATTGTGCGTGAGAGAGAGATAATTTACGGACATGTCCGTCATGGGTGTGTGTTTGTCTTCTGTTTAAGTTTATTATTAAAGTGTTGTTTGTATCGTCAAGACAGTTCTTGCCTCCTTTCCATTGACTGCTTTACACACCTCAAGCGTGCTCTTCAAAGACACTTTGTTTTTCACTATCCACTCAGTTAACAAGTACATTAAGTTTCTGGAACAAACTAAATGTTTAGTGTGGTGGAAATGACACCATAACTGTGGAACCGTTGTAATTATTAGAAATTTTAGAATTTATTTTCAGACAATAAATATTTAAATGGTATATTTCACTCTTAGTTAAGATGATAATAGTTTTTAAAATGTAATGATTATTATTTTTATGATGGATTTTCATAGTTTAATATTGAAAGTCTGGGTTGGGGATGAAACTAAAACCGTAAAATCTGTACATAAAAGACATTTGAAAAGTACCAAAAAATAAATGAATAAGGCCTGATAAAAAGTTTCCTATTCTGTTTTAATGAGACCTTCATATAACAAAAAGAAAAAGTTGAAATCTGTTTGTTTTAATAAAAATAAACCCCTGTGACATGAAAGTGCTTGAAGTTGAAAACAACACCCATTTACAATATTACTACATGTGTGCACATCAACACCTATGCAATATTCAGAAACACAAGTGTTATGCAGCCATGATGTTACTCATTTCACATGCAAAAATATCAGCCAATCAAACAGGACCTATTTGCATATAGAATTCTTAAAGGTACAAAAACATCCTATTTAAAGTTCAGAGAGAGGGTGCAATAAGATCATAAAACTAAATGATGACAATATTATCTTAGGTGTAAGAAATCTTTACTAACATTAAATGTGGACAAATATATGTAAAATATTACCCTTTTTCTAAAGAATTTTTCCTGCATTGTTCATTGTTGTTGTCTCTCTCTCCGTGTGAAGTTTGGATCTGTCTCCTGCACTCAAGTCTTATTATATTACCACACACACCCACAGAGACTGTGTTTTACACACTTTCAGGAGTGTAAGACATGATGCCATGCGTCGAGCTGTATTTGAGGGTCACACGCATCATTAGGTATTAGTGTAAGAGCATGGGGTTTAACCTTTAACCTCTGATGTTCGGGATGCATCTAACAGCATGTATGGGAAGGTCTTATAAGGTGATGTTCTGAGAATGTGCGTGGTTTTGTTAAAGTTTTTATGACTCACCTGTACATTTGATCAGGTTATACGAGTCTGATAAGTTATCAGATCCACACTGCTGTCAATTCAGGCCTTATTTAGCATTGAACAAGACTGCATGGTTTAAAGAGGAAGTGGCTGTCATTTTGTCGGATTACTTTAATGATTACTTCATAAATATTACTTATTACCTTTTTGTATTTATACTCAAGTGATGTACTTTAAAGTAAAGTTACACTACTTTTTGACTTAAAGTAATTATTTTGTAATCAGATTACTTTTGCTCTTGTGTGATGCTGCATCTACGTCGCTGGATGTGCGACAAACACAAAACTTACTTTTGTTAACGCACCTTGAATTTGAAATTTCGTTAATGTGTGAAGCGGTGTAACAGGATAAAGGTTTGACTAACACATTTGATTCATTAAGCCTCTTAAATGTGCAGATCTCATTAAAGGTTGTCGTAGCTCACAGCATGCTGACACTGAGCTCTGTGAAATGATACGATTACTAACACATCTATTTTTCTCTCTTTCAGTGCGCCGGAGGCGAGTAGAGAGAGACATGTAGACTATCCAGTATCTCTCACACTCTCTCTCTCGAGTCTTTGCCAAACCGTCTGAGGGAGCTGTTTTACCTGAAGAAGGGACACAACTGGATATTTTCCCTCTCTATTGTTAATACTCAGTGATCTTTTTTTGTCATGTATTGTTGTTTATTGTCTTTTGTTTTTACCACGGCAACTCGTTTTGTTTTCTTCTACTTTTTTCAGTTTTTGCAAATGTAAAATCTTTTCTGAAGTTCTATAAACAAACAACTGTTTAAAGACGGTTAAATGTGGTAATGGCTGGATGGGGTCAGAACCTGTCACCCTTGCTGACTCAAATCTAGACTCAACCTAACTGGATCGGCTGTGTTCCCTACTAAATGTGAGCTAAATCTAGATGTGTTGAGTCTGTGTTTGGAGCACAGGTCTGAAGGAGCGCACACAGCAGTGTCGGCCAGTGAGAGTGATGCTGAGCGTAATGGACACTCCTTAAAGAAGGTGATGGACACCTCAGAAACTTTCACTGTGAGTAAGATGATTGTGTGACTGTGTGTGGATGTCGTCGGGCAGCTGGAACTCTTGAGTTTAGGACCATTCATGCACTTTTTCAAGAATACATACAGCACATAGAGGTTTGTTGAAGAACTCTGTTTCAGAGGTGTATTAACTCAAACCGCATCTCATTTACATGCACGGCAACAAAGAAAAACAAATATTTTCTTAATTAGTATTTTTATCTTGATTTCCAGTAAAAACAGCCAAATATCTAAAAAAAAAAAAAACTTGCAAAACAGAATGACAGGAAATTAAGTCTTTCAGAGAAATGTAGCAAAATGTAGTATAGTTTTTGCTTATAACAAGAAAAAACAATACGCCAATGAGTTAAGAAAAAAACTTGATTCAAAGGAAAATATATATATATATATTTTTTTTTTTTACCTAATTTGCTATTAGTTTTTTAGTTTGTTTCTTGTTTTAAGCAAAAACCCCTACAAAATTCTGTAAGATTTCTCTGAAAATTAGAATTACTCTGAAAAGGAGACTTAATTTCCTGTAAATTTGTTTAGCAAGTATTTATTTATTTTAAGATGTTTGGATGTTTTTACCAAAAAAAAAAAAAAAAGACAAAAATACTCATTACATTAGATTCTTTAAATACTCATCAAATTTTGCTATGCAATTGTAATGCGTAAATACAAAAATAGGCTAAAATATTTGTCGTTTCATGTGATCATCCTTAAAACAAGTACAATTTTCTTAAAAAGCAAACTGTGTAATATATTAAGACTTTTTTTTGGAGAATATGAAAGCCTATTTAGTTTTGTTGTTGCATATAGTAAAAAAAACAACAACAACAACAATTTAAGATTTCTGCATTTCATCTTCATAACAAATCTCCATTGAATTGAATAATCTTTAACAAAGTTGAATTAATAAAACTTAAGTAAATTTGTTTTAATAAAAAAAAAATTAAAGATTCAATTTGATGAAAATTTGTTTAAATGAAATATGAATTATTTTAAATTAAAATGCGTAAATTTTAGGCTTAAATATGTTTTGAGTGTAAATTAACAATATTGTGAGATTTATACTTAAAACAAGAAACAAAAATGCCAATAGGGTAAATGTCATAGTAATTTGACCGCTGTAGTACTTCGGTTTTCCGCGTGCCTGTAAATCTTTATTTGTCCTTGTGTCAAATTTCATCAATGGCACAGAATGTGTGACGTTCACATGCGCCTGTCATTCACTGTCGTTCACATGCGCCTGTCGTTCAAGTAAACCATAATCTTAAAAAAATACACTTCATTCAAAATTATTATCTAATCCAATTTTGCTTTTATGATAATTTCTTCGCGTGTGTGAGCGTGAGCACGTGTGTGTGCGCGTGCGTGCGGGCACGCAGTGTATCAGTTTGTCTTGTAAAATTCACAAAAAATTAAACTCATTGTAGATCAGCACCAATGAGAACTCTGGCCCATTTGACACTTGAAGCATCTGTGCAGTTTTCAGGTCCACGGTTGACTGGTTTCACAAATAGCTTAAAATCCGTAAACTGCTAAACAGTTATTCTCACCCAGCAATGTATTAAGGGATATTTTCTATGTGATATACAGTAGTTGTCAGCTGTAGATTTAGATGAGTCTCTTTACTGTAGATAAATGTGAAATGGCTTTTCTAATACCATGCCAAAGACTAACACCTAAATACTCTCATTTTCATGGCTGTAACAGCGGTCTGGCTGGAAGTAGGGGTTTGGGTTTCATTTATTTGCATTTATTAAGGATTAGATCATGTAGGATCTCTGTGTTTAGAGACGGAGAAAGATTATTTTAAGCTCTTAAAACCTGTGCTGATGATTAACATAGGGAACTGTTGGTAGTTAAGAAACGAGAGAGAGGCTTGAGAAACGGTTTAATCGTAAATAATGGCCACTTCTGTGGTGCACGGTCCTGATGAGGGGTGGTCCTGGTGTATCTAGTCCCCCCCCCCATGCACACACATTCATGCATGTTTGCATGTAATGCGAAGCTT
Organism: Xyrauchen texanus; assembly: GCF_025860055.1. Taxonomy (NCBI): domain Eukaryota; kingdom Metazoa; phylum Chordata; class Actinopteri; order Cypriniformes; family Catostomidae; genus Xyrauchen; species Xyrauchen texanus. The sequence goes on from NC_068304.1 coordinate 6,635,170, forward strand.
TATCTTTTCACTAAAGCTATCTAACATGCTTTCAAAACAACATAATACAAAATACCAATTAATCCTTATTGCTTGGCATTTTCTGTGAGCTTGCACGTACAGTTCATTGATTGTGGCACGTGTAATATAGAGCACAGAAGCATATTCTTGAGAAAGGTGGTGAACCCTCCCTTTTCGCACATCGTACGGCATCTCCGATTGAGCAATCTGAGCATGCTAGTATGGATTATATAGCTGGATTTCACAGGGGAACCTGCTTCTAAAGCAAATGCTTGGACCAACTTCTACTTTTTCCTTTTCTCATGTTGATTTATTATGTTTCGTTTTGTACTGTTCTATTGATTTGTCCTTTTATTTTTCTTTGTGAACAAATGCTGAATTGTATGAAATTGTGAGGTTTGACTTCAGGTTATTGTTCGTGTTTAATTCATTAGGGGTTTAATGGTTCACAATTTGCTAAAGCTTTTGTTCGTATGCAGGAACTCTGTCTTAATGAGTTTCTTTGAAGGATCCATCTCAAATCCTCTTCAGATGACTCCACACATATAAAGATATACATCAAAATATCATGTATTGTATACACCGCTTGTAATGCTGAGATTTTGTATGTTAATACTACATGTCTGGACTCCAGAAGAGGAAATCTTATTATGTACTGTTAATAACACAACTATGTAAAGTATCAGGTGTCCTCAATAAAATGTATGTTTTTACAGATTTGCTCATTCTTTATTTTTTCTTTTTCTAACCCTGTTACAAGAGCTCTGGCAAAATATAAAAATTATGATAGTTGTGTCAAATCTACTCAACAAAATAAAACTGCAGAAAATGGTAGGAAAAGGTACAGAATATGCATACATTGATGGAAAGGAGAATCTCAGGTCTTACCAGTTAAATGTGGCAAGCTCCATTAACATTCACTTTTATACACAATTAATTCTTTTATTTTTAAGGTAGGACTTGTTTTAGTAATTAGTAACATTTAATAGTGACTTAGTCCCTATGATTTATTGGTTACTGTTCATTAGTACATATTTTTCTATTCAAATAGTGACTAAAGTATCTATTTTATTATTTCTAATTGAATATTTATAATGACTAGTTAGAATCACTCATTTATATTTTATTATTTGTTCAAAAATAACTTGAAACTGGGATATATTAGTCGCAATTTTTGTATTTAGTCATATAAAAACTAAAAAGAAGTCAAAATTATTTTTTTAAAATAAAATCTTTATTGCTATCTACTTATGCATGAGATAACAGTTATTAAATATTTGTTGTAACTTGTAGTCAGAATGACAACTTGATATAGGTATTAGTGTCTATTCAAGTACTGAGGAAAACTTGAAAGTATTACTTTAGTATAAGCATAGTTTCTGCCAAAAACATGGTACTAGTTTGTAGTTTTGTTTCCTCTGAACAAATTGAACATGGTTTTACTAGTTTTACATGGTTTTATTAGTAATCTTGATTGTAGTATCCAACATTTGTGGTGGAATCCATGGTTTTAATGCAGTATAGTGTATCCATATAGTAACCATAGTTTGACTCCGTGGTGGAGCTAGGGGGTGACCAAGGGTGGCTATGGCCACCATGGACTGAAGCCTGGCCACCCCATTGGCCACCCCACACACAATTGAAGTTTTTGAGCACAAGACTTAACATGTACTGTACTAAAATTTCTGTGCCACCACAGACTGATCGCTGACCCCTGCCCGGCCACCCCTGTGAAAAACTCCTGGCTCCGCTCCAGGTTTTACTGACACAAAACTAATTTGAATCGCACTTCTGACAAGTTTTTCCTCTACAATCATACTGGAACCTTTGCTTGAGCCACTGAGCTCTGAAAATGGAAGTGTTTATGGTTGTTTCCAAGCTTTGGATTGTCAAATGACATCAATGAGCACAATGGCACTCTTGAATCAAGCAAAATGAAGGCTACTGGGCCAAATGGGCAGCGGAACTGTGAGGCAATTGTTAACGCTTCTGACTATGCATCATAAGATTCTAGGTTTGGCTGTTGGTTGTCTCGGTTAGATTGTCTTTTTTTGTTCTCCCTGACTCTCACGGCGTTCCAAACCTACTTTCCCTTGGATCCATTAGCTCTGTGTATTAGGAACATGCAAGCTAAGTACAGTGCCTTCGATAGATGATACATTCGCCATCCTTAGGTCGCTGGTTCAATTCCAGCTCGAAGGAGTGTGTTTTGTTTTAGGCACTACTTGCCTTGCCCTCTATCTCACTTATGCTTTACCTTGTGTATGAGATGCCTGCTTTGGATCGCCAAAAACACATTCCCTACTGGGAATCGAACCCGGGCCGTGGTGATGAGAACACCGAATCCTAGCCACTAGACCACCAGGGAAGGGCTTGTGTTGAGCTGCCCATGAGAGCATCCATGGATGCCATGTTTAAATATGTTGAAGCGCAAGATTGTGTTTATTGCCTCCAGAAAAGAAAGTCTTTCATTTGTCCTAAAAACATGCTGTGCCCAGCCCCATGTAAGGGTCAAACTCACAGCCTACAGATTAAAAGACTGATGTTCTATCTAACTGTGCGTACAAGGTCAGTTATATTTGGTCAAATTTCAGGACTGCCAAGCGGTCTAAGGCATCTTTTCGAATGGCACTTCTGACAAGTTTTTCCACTACAATCACACTGGAACCTAAGAGATGTCTGCACTGCACATCCTTAGGTCGCTGGTTCAATTCCGGCTCGAAGGAGTGTGTTTTGTTTTAGGCACTACTTGCCTTGTCCTCTATCTCGCTTATTCTTTACCTTGTGTATGAGATGCCTGCTTTGGATCGCCAAAAACACATTCCCTGACCGGGAATTTTACCCTGGCCGTGGTGGTGAGAGCGCCGAATCCTAGCCACTAGACCAGCAGGGAAGGGCTTGTGTTGAGCTGCCCATGAGAGCATCTGTGGATGCCATGTTTAAATATGTTGAAGCGCAAGATTGTGTTTATTGCCTCCTGAAAAGAAAGTCTTTCATTTGTCCTAAAAACATGCTGTGCCCAGCCCCATGTAAGGGTCAAACTCACAGCCTACAGATTAAAAGACTGATGTTCTATCTAACTGTGCGTACAAGGTCAGTTTTATTTTGTCAAATTTCAGGACTGCCAAGCGGTCTAAGGCGTCTGTTCGAATGGCACTTCTGACAAGTTTTTCCACTACAATCTCACTGGAACCTAAGAGATGCCTGCACTGAGCTCTGAAAATGGAAGTGTTTATGGTTGTTTTCAAGCTTTGGTTTGTGTATGTGCGTGTATGTTTTTTTTTTTAACGAAAACTAGGTAACTAGCACTTTTCAAGCACACTACATCAATGAGCACAATGGCACTCTTGAATCAGCAAAATGAAGGCTACTGGGCCAAATGGGCAGCGGAATGTAACGCAATTGTTAACGCTTCTGACTATGATTCATAAGATTCTAGGTTTGGCTCTTGGTTGTCTCGGTTAGATTGTCTTTTTTTGTTCTCCCTGACTCTCACGGCGTTCCAAACCTACTTTCCCTTGGATCCATTAGCTCTGTGTATTAGGAACATGCAAGCTAATTGCAGTGCCTTTGATAGCTCAGCTGGTAGAGCGGAGGACTGTAGATGATACGATGGCCATCCTTAGGTCGCTGGTTCAATTCCGGCTCGAAGGAGTGTGTTTTGTTTTAGGCACTACTTGCCTTGCCCTCTATCTCGCTTATTCTTTACCTTGTGTATGAGATGCCTGCTTTGGATCGCCAAAAACACATTCCCTGACCGGGAATTTTACCCTGGCCGTGAAGGTGAGAGCGCCGAATCCTAGCCACTAGACCAGCAGGGAAGGGCTTGTGTTGACCTGCCCATGAGAGCATCTGTGGGTGCCATGTTTAAATATGTTGAAGCGCAAGATTGTGTTTTCTGCCTCCAAAAAAGCAAGTCTTTCATTTGTCCTAAAAACATGCTGTGCCCAGCCCCATGTAAGGGTCGAACTCACAACCTACAGATTAAAAGACTGATGTTCTATCTAACTGTGCGTACAAGGTCAGTTTTATTTTGTCAAATTTCAGGACTGCCAAGCGGTCTAAGGCATCTTTTCGAATGGCACTTCTGACAAGTTTTTCCACTACAATCACACTGGAACCTAAGAGATGTCTGCACTGCACATCCTTAGGTCGCTGGTTCAATTCCGGCTCGAAGGAGTGTGTTTTGTTTTAGGCACTACTTGCCTTGTCCTCTATCTCGCTTATTCTTTACCTTGTGTATGAGATGCCTGCTTTGGATCGCCAAAAACACATTCCCTGACCGGGAATTTTACCCTGGCCGTGGTGGTGAGAGCGCCGAATCCTAGCCACTAGACCAGCAGGGAAGGGCTTGTGTTGAGCTGCCCATGAGAGCATCTGTGGATGCCATGTTTAAATATGTTGAAGCGCAAGATTGTGTTTATTGCCTCCTGAAAAGAAAGTCTTTCATTTGTCCTAAAAACATGCTGTGCCCAGCCCCATGTAAGGGTCAAACTCACAGCCTACAGATTAAAAGACTGATGTTCTATCTAACTGTGCGTACAAGGTCAGTTTTATTTTGTCAAATTTCAGGACTGCCAAGCGGTCTAAGGCGTCTGTTCGAATGGCACTTCTGACAAGTTTTTCCACTACAATCACACTGGAACCTAAGAGATGCCTGCACTGAGCTCTGAAAATGGAAGTGTTTATGGTTGTTTTCAAGCTTTGGTTTGTGTATGTGCGTGTATGTTTTTTTTTTAACTAAAACTAGGTAACTAGCACTTTTCAAGCACACTACATCAATGAGCACAATGGCACTCTTGAATCAGCAAAATGAAGGCTACTGGGCCAAATGGGCAGCGGAATGTAACGCAATTGTTAACGCTTCTGACTATGATTCATAAGATTCTAGGTTTGGCTCTTGGTTGTCTCGGTTAGATTGTCTTTTTTTGTTCTCCCTGACTCTCACGGCGTTCCAAACCTACTTTCCCTTGGATCCATTAGCTCTGTGTATTAGGAACATGCAAGCTAATTGCAGTGCCTTCGATAGCTCAGCTGGTAGAGCGGAGGACTGTAGATGATACTGATGGCCATCCTTAGGTCGCTGGTTCAATTCCGGCTCGAAGGAGTGTGTTTTGTTTTAGGCACTACTTGCCTTGCCCTCTATCTCGCTTATTCTTTACCTTGTGTATGAGATGCCTGCTTTGGATCGCTAAAAACACATTCCCTGACCGGGAATTTTACCCTGGCCGTGGCGGTGAGAGCCTGAATCCTAGCCACTAGACCAGCAGGGAAGGGCTTGTGTTGACCTGCCCATGAGAGCATCTGTGGGTGCCATGTTTAAATATGTTGAAGCGCAAGATTGTGTTTTCTGCCTCCAAAAAGCAAGTCTTTCATTTGTCCTAAAAACATGCTGTGCCCAGCCCCATGTAAGGGTCGAACTCACAACCTACAGATTAAAAGACTGATGTTCTATCTAACTGTGCGTACAAGGTCAGTTTTATTTTGTCAAATTTCAGGACTGCCAAGCGGTCTAAGGCGTCTGTTCGAATGGCACTTCTGACAAGTTTTTCCACTACAATCACACTGGAACCTAAGAGATGCCTGCACTGAGCTCTGAAAATGGAAGTGTTTATGGTTGTTTTCAAGCTTTGGTTTGTGTATGTGCGTGTATGTTTTTTTTAACGAAAACTAGGTAACTAGCACTTTTCAAGCACACTACATCAATGAGCACAATGGCACTCTTGAATCAGCAAAATGAAGGCTACTGGGCCAAATGGGCAGCGGAATGTAACGCAATTGTTAACGCTTCTGACTATGATTCATAAGATTCTAGGTTTGGCTCTTGGTTGTCTCGGTTAGATTGTCTTTTTTTGTTCTCCCTGACTCTCACGGCGTTCCAAACCTACTTTCCCTTGGATCCATTAGCTCTGTGTATTAGGAACATGCAAGCTAATCAAAGTGCCTTGGATAGCTCAGCTGGTAGAGTGGAGGACTGTAGATGATATGATGGCCATCCTTAGGTCGCTGGTTGAATTCCATCTCGAAGGAGTGTGTTTTGTTTTAGGCACTACTTGCCTTGCCCTCTATCTCACTTATTCTCTAGCTTGTGTAAGAGATTCCTGCTTTGGATCGCCAAAAACACATTCCCTGACCGGGAATCGAACCCAGGCCACGGCGGTGAGAGCGCCGAATCCTAGCCACTAGACCACCAGGGAAGGGCTTGTGTTGAACTGCCCATGAGAGCATCCGTGGATGCCATGTTTAAATATGTTGAAGCGCAAGATTGTGTTTATTGCCTCCAGAATAGAAAGTCTTTCATTTGTCCTAAAAACATGCTGTGCCCAGCCCCATGTAAGGGTCAAACTCACAGCCTACAGATTAAAAGACTGATGTTCTATCTAACTGCGCGTACAAGGTCAGTTATATTTGGTCAAATTTCAGGACTGCCAAGCGGTCTAAGGCATCTTTTCGAATGGCACTTCTGACAAGTTTTTCCACTACAATCACACTGGAACCTAAGAGATGCCCGCACTGCACATCCTTAGGTTGCTGGTTCAATTCCGGCTCGAAGGAGTGTGTTTTGTTTTAGGCACTACTTGCCTTGCCCTCTATCTCGCTTATTCTTTACCTTGTGTATGAGATGCCTGCTTTGGATCGCCAAAAACACATTCCCTGACCGGGAATTTTACCCTGGCCGTGAAGGTGAGAGCGCCGAATCCTAGCCACTAGACCAGCAGGGAAGGGCTTGTGTTGACCTGCCCATGAGAGCATCTGTGGGTGCCATGTTTAAATATGTTGAAGCGCAAGATTGTGTTTTCTGCCTCCAAAAAAGCAAGTCTTTCATTTGTCCTAAAAACATGCTGTGCCCAGCCCCATGTAAGGGTCGAACTCACAACCTACAGATTAAAAGACTGATGTTCTATCTAACTGTGCGTACAAGGTCAGTTTTATTTTGTCAAATTTCAGGACTGCCAAGCGGTCTAAGGCGTCTGTTCGAATGGCACTTCTGACAAGTTTTTCCACTACAATCACACTGGAACCTAAGAGATGCCTGCACTGAGCTCTGAAAATGGAAGTTTTTATGGTTGTTTTCAAGCTTTGGTTTGTGTATGTGCGTGTATGTTTTTTTTTAACGAAAACTAGGTAACTAGCACTTTTCAAGCACACTACATCAATGAGCACAATGGCACTCTTGAATCAGCAAAATGAAGGCTACTGGGCCAAATGGGCAGCGGAATGTAACGCAATTGTTAACGCTTCTGACTATGATTCATAAGATTCTAGGTTTGGCTCTTGGTTGTCTCGGTTAGATTGTCTTTTTTTGTTCTCCCTGACTCTCACGGCGTTCCAAACCTACTTTCCCTTGGATCCATTAGCTCTGTGTATTAGGAACATGCAAGCTAATCAAAGTGCCTTGGATAGCTCATCTGGTAGAGTGGAGGACTGTAGATGATATGATGGCCATCCTTAGGTCGCTGGTTGAATTCCGTCTCGAAGGAGTGTGTTTTGTTTTAGGCACTACTTGCCTTGCCCTCTATCTCACTTATTCTCTAGCTTGTGTAAGAGATTCCTGCTTTGGATCGCCAAAAACACATTCCCTGACCGGGAATCGAACCCGGGCCGCGGCGGTGAGAGCGCCGAATCCTAGCCACTAGACCACCAGGGAAAGGCTTGTGTTGAACTGCCCATGAGAGCATCCGTGGATGCCATGTTTAAATATGTTGAAGCGCAAGATTGTGTTTATTGCCTCCAGAATAGAAAGTCTTTAATTTGTCCTAAAAACATGCTGTGCCCAGCCCCATGTAAGGGTCAAACTCACAGCCTACAGATTAAAAGACTGATGTTCTATCTAACTGCGCGTACAAGGTCAGTTATATTTGGTCAAATTTCAGGACTGCCAAGCGGTCTAAGGCATCTTTTCGAATGGCACTTCTGACAAGTTTTTCCACTACAATCACACTGGAACCTAAGAGATGCCCGCACTGCACATCCTTAGGTTGCTGGTTCAATTCCGGCTCGAAGGAGTGTGTTTTGTTTTAGGCACTACTTGCCTTGCCCTCTATCTCGCTTATTCTTTACCTTGTGTATGAGATGCCTGCTTTGGATCGCTAAAAACACATTCCCTGACCGGGAATTTTACCCTGGCCGTGAAGGTGAGGCGCTCGAATCCTAGCCACTAGACCAGCAGGGAAGGGCTTGTGTTGACCTGCCCATGAGAGCATCTGTGGGTGCCATGTTTAAATATGTTGAAGCGCAAGATTGTGTTTTCTGCCTCCAAAAAGCAAGTCTTTCATTTGTCCTAAAAACATGCTGTGCCCAGCCCCATGTAAGGGTCGAACTCACAACCTACAGATTAAAAGACTGATGTTCTATCTAACTGTGCGTACAAGGTCAGTTTTATTTTGTCAAATTTCAGGACTGCCAAGCGGTCTAAAGCGTCTGTTCGAATGGCACTTCTGACAAGTTTTTCCACTACAATCACACTGGAACCTAAGAGATGCCTGCACTGAGCTCTGAAAATGGAAGTGTTTATGGTTGTTTTCAAGCTTTGGTTTGTGTATGTGCATGTATGTTTTTTTTGAACGAAAACTAGGTATCTAGCACTTTTCAAGCACACTACATCAATGAGCACAATGGCACTCTTGAATCAGCAAAATGAAGGCTACTGGGCCAAATGGGCAGCGGAATGTAACGCTAATTGTTAACGCTTCTGACTATGATTCATAAGATTCTAGGTTTGGCTCTTGGTTGTCTCGGTTAGATTGTCTTTTTTTGTTCTCCCTGACTCTCACGGCGTTCCAAACCTACTTTCCCTTGGATCCATTAGCTCTGTGTATTAGGAACATGCAAGCTAATTACAGTGCCTTCGATAGCTCAGCTGGTAGAGCGGAGGACTGTAGATGATATGATGGCCATCCTTAGGTCGCTGGTTCAATTCCGGCTCGAAGGAGTGTGTTTTGTTTTAGGCACTACTTGCCTTGCCCTCTATCTCTCTTATTCTTTACCTTGTGTATGAGATGCCTGCTTTGGATCGCCAAAAACACATTCCCTGACCGGGAATCGAACCCGGGCCGCGGCGGTGAGAGCGCCGAATCCTAGCCACTAGACCACCAGGGAAGGGCTTGTGTTGAACTGCCCATGAGAGCATCCGTGGATGCCATGTTTAAATATGTTGAAGCGCAAGATTGTGTTTATTGCCTCCAGAATAGAAAGTCTTTCATTTGTCCTAAAAACATGCTGTGCCCAGCCCCATGTAAGGGTCAAACTCACAGCCTACAGATTAAAAGACTGATGTTCTATCTAACTGCGCGTACAAGGTCAGTTATATTTGGTCAAATTTCAGGACTGCCAAGCGGTCTAAGGCATCTTTTCGAATGGCACTTCTGACAAGTTTTTCCACTACAATCACACTGGAACCTAAGAGATGCCCGCACTGCACATCCTTAGGTTGCTGGTTCAATTCGGCTCGAAGGAGTGTGTTTTGTTTTAGGCACTACTTGCCTTGCCCTCTATCTCAGCTTATTCTTTACCTTGTGTATGAGATGCCTGCTTTGGATCGCTAAAAACACATTCCCTGACCGGGAATTTTACCCTGGCCGTGGAGGTGAGAGCCTGAATCCTAGCCACTAGACCAGCAGGGAAGGGCTTGTGTTGACCTGCCCATGAGAGCATCTGTGGGTGCCATGTTTAAATATGTTGAAGCGCAAGATTGTGTTTTCTGCCTCCAAAAAGCAAGTCTTTCATTTGTCCTAAAAACATGCTGTGCCCAGCCCCATGTAAGGGTCGAACTCACAACCTACAGATTAAAAGACTGATGTTCTATCTAACTGTGCGTACAAGGTCAGTTTTATTTTGTCAAATTTCAGGACTGCCAAGCGGTCTAAGGCGTCTGTTCGAATGGCACTTCTGACAAGTTTTTCCACTACAATCACACTGGAACCTAAGAGATGCCTGCACTGAGCTCTGAAAATGGAAGTGTTTATGGTTGTTTCCAAGCTTTGGTTTGTGTATGTGCATGTATGTTTTTTTTTGAACGAAAACTAGGTATCTAGCACTTTTCAAGCACACTACATCAATGAGCACAATGGCACTCTTGAATCAGCAAAATGAAGGCTACTGGGCCAAATGGGCAGCGGAATGTAACGCAATTGTTAACGCTTCTGACTATGATTCATAAGATTCTAGGTTTGGCTCTTGGTTGTCTCGGTTAGATTGTCTTTTTTTGTTCTCCCTGACTCTCACGGCGTTCCAAACCTACTTTCCCTTGGATCCATTAGCTCTGTGTATTAGGAACATGCAAGCTAATTGCAGTGCCTTCGATAGCTCAGCTGGTAGAGCGGAGGACTGTAGATGATACGATGGCCATCCTTAGGTCGCTGGTTCAATTCCGGCTCGAAGGAGTGTGTTTTGTTTTAGGCACTACTTGCCTTGCCCTCTATCTCGCTTATTCTTTACCTTGTGTATGAGATGCCTGCTTTGGATCGCCAAAAACACATTCCCTGACCGGGAATTTTACCCTGGCCGTGGCGGTGAGAGCGCCGAATCCTAGCCACTAGACCAGCAGGGAAGGGCTTGTGTTGACCTGCCCATGAGAGCATCTGTGGGTGCCATGTTTAAATATGTTGAAGCGCAAGATTGTGTTTTCTGCCTCCAAAAAAGCAAGTCTTTCATTTGTCCTAAAAACATGCTGTGCCCAGCCCCATGTAAGGGTCGAACTCACAACCTACAGATTAAAAGACTGATGTTCTATCTAACTGTGCGTACAAGGTCAGTTTTATTTTGTCAAATTTCAGGACTGCCAAGCGGTCTAAGGCGTCTGTTCGAATGGCACTTCTGACAAGTTTTTCCACTACAATCACACTGGAACCTAAGAGATGCCTGCACTGAGCTCTGAAAATGGAAGTGTTTATGGTTGTTTTCAAGCTTTGGTTTGTGTATGTGCGTGTATGTTTTTTTTTAATGAAAACTAGGTAACTAGCACTTTTCAAGCACACTACATCAATGAGCACAATGGCACTCTTGAATCAGCAAAATGAAGGCTACTGGGCCAAATGGGCAGCGGAATGTAATGCAATTGTTAACGCTTCTGACTATGATTCATAAGATTCTAGGTTTGGCTCTTGGTTGTCTCGGTTAGATTGTCTTTTTTTGTTCTCCCTGACTCTCACGGCGTTCCAAACCTACTTTCCCTTGGATCCATTAGCTCTGTGTATTAGGAACATGCAAGCTAATTGCAGTGCCTTCGATAGCTCAGCTGGTAGAGTGGAGGACTGTAGATGATATGATGGCCATCCTTAGGTCGCTGGTTGAATTCCGGCTCGAAGGAGTGTGTTTTGTTTTAGGCACTACTTGCCTTGCCCTCTATCTCTCTTATTCTTTACCTTGTGTATGAGATTCCTGCTTTGGATCGCCAAAAACACATTCCCTGACCGGGAATCGAACCCGGGCCGCGGCAGTGAGAGCGCCGACTCCTAGCCACTAGACCACCAGGGAAGGGCTTGTGTTGAGCTGCCCATGAGAGCATCCCTGGATGCCATGTTTAAATATGTTGAAGCGCAAGATTGTGTTTATTGCCTCCAGAAAAGAAAGTCTTTCATTTGTCCTAAAAACATGCTGTGCCCAGCCCCATGTAAGGGTCAAACTCACAGCCTACAGATTAAAAGACTGATGTTCTATCTAACTGTGCGTACAAGGTCAGTTATATTTGGTCAAATTTCAGGACTGCCAAGCGGTCTAAGGCATCTTTTCGAATGGCACTTCTGACAAGTTTTTCCACTACAATCACACTGGAACCTAAGAGATGTCTGCACTGCACATCCTTAGGTTGCTGGTTCAATTCGGCTCGAAGGAGTGTGTTTTGTTTTAGGCACTACTTGCCTTGTCCTCTATCTCGCTTATTCTTTACCTTGTGTATGAGATGCCTGCTTTGGATCGCCAAAAACACATTCCCTGACCGGAATTTTACCCTGGCCGTGGTGGTGAGAGCCTGAATCCTAGCCACTAGACCAGCAGGGAAGGGCTTGTGTTGAGCTGCCCATGAGAGCATCTGTGGATGCCATGTTTAAATATGTTGAAGCGCAAGATTGTGTTTATCTGCCTCCTGAAAAGCAAGTCTTTCATTTGTCCTAAAAACATGCTGTGCCCAGCCCCATGTAAGGGTCAAACTCACAGCCTACAGATTAAAAGACTGATGTTCTATCTAACTGTGCGTACAAGGTCAGTTTTATTTTGTCAAATTTCAGGACTGCCAAGCGGTCTAAAGCGTCTGTTCGAATGGCACTTCTGACAAGTTTTTCCACTACAATCACACTGGAACCTAAGAGATGCCTGCACTGAGCTCTGAAAATGGAAGTGTTTATGGTTGTTTTCAAGCTTTGGTTTGTGTATGTGCGTGTATGTTTTTTTTTTAACGAAAACTAGGTAACTAGCACTTTTCAAGCACACTACATCAATGAGCACAATGGCACTCTTGAATCAGCAAAATGAAGGCTACTGGGCCAAATGGGCAGCGGAATGTAACGTAATTGTTAACGCTTCTGACTATGATTCATAAGATTCTAGGTTTGGCTCTTGGTTGTCTCGGTTAGATTGTCTTTTTTTGTTCTCCCTGACTCTCACGGCGTTCCAAACCTACTTTCCCTTGGATCCATTAGCTCTGTGTATTAGGAACATGCAAGCTAATTGCAGTGCCTTCGATAGCTCAGCTGGTAGAGCGGAGGACTGTAGATGATACGATGGCCATCCTTAGGTTGCTGGTTCAATTCCGGCTCGAAGGAGTGTGTTTTGTTTTAGGCACTACTTGCCTTGCCCTCTATCTCGCTTATTCTTTACCTTGTGTATGAGATGCCTGCTTTGGATCGCCAAAAACACATTCCCTGACCGGAATTTTACCCTGGCCGTGGCGGTGAGAGCTCGAATCCTAGCCACTAGACCAGCAGGGAAGGGCTTGTGTTGACCTGCCCATGAGAGCATCTGTGGGTGCCATGTTTAAATATGTTGAAGCGCAAGATTGTGTTTTCTGCCTCCAAAAAGCAAGTCTTTCATTTGTCCTAAAAACATGCTGTGCCCAGCCCCATGTAAGGGTCGAACTCACAACCTACAGATTAAAAGACTGATGTTCTATCTAACTGTGCGTACAAGGTCAGTTTTATTTTGTCAAATTTCAGGACTGCCAAGCGGTCTAAAGCGTCTGTTCGAATGGCACTTCTGACAAGTTTTTCCACTACAATCACACTGGAACCTAAGAGATGCCTGCACTGAGCTCTGAAAATGGAAGTGTTTATGGTTGTTTTCAAGCTTTGGTTTGTGTATGTGCATGTATGTTTTTTTTTAACGAAAACTAGGTAACTAGCACTTTTCAAGCACACTACATCAATGAGCACAATGGCACTCTTGAATCAGCAAAATGAAGGCTACTGGGCCAAATGGGCAGCGGAATGTAACGCAATTGTTAACGCTTCTGACTATGATTCATAAGATTCTAGGTTTGGCTCTTGGTTGTCTCGGTTAGATTGTCTTTTTTGTTCTCCTGACTCTCACGGCGTTCCAAACCTACTTTCCCTTGGATCCATTAGCTCTGTGTATTAGGAACATGCAAGCTAATTGCAGTGCCTTCGATAGCTCAGCTGGTAGAGTGGAGGACTGTAGATGATATGATGGCCATCCTTAGGTCGCTGGTTGAATTCCGTCTCGAAGGAGTGTGTTTTGTTTTAGGCACTACTTGCCTTGCCCTCTATCTCACTTATTCTCTAGCTTGTGTAAGAGATGCCTGCTTTGGATCGCTAAAAACACATTCCCTGACCGGAATCGAACCCGGCCATGGGCGGTGAGAGCTCGAATCCTAGCCACTAGACCACCAGGGAAGGGCTTGTGTTGAACTGCCCATGAGAGCATCCGTGGATGCCATGTTTAAATATGTTGAAGCTCAAGATTGTGTTTATTGCCTCCAGAATAGAAAGTCTTTCATTTGTCCTAAAAACATGCTGTGCCCAGCCCCATGTAAGGGTCAAACTCACAGCCTACAGATTAAAAGACTGATGTTCTATCTAACTGCGCGTACAAGGTCAGTTATATTTGGTCAAATTTCAGGACTGCCAAGCGGTCTAAGGCATCTTTTCGAATGGCACTTCTGACAAGTTTTTCCACTACAATCACACTGGAACCTAAGAGATGCCCGCACTGCACATCCTTAGGTTGCTGGTTCAATTCGGCTCGAAGGAGTGTGTTTTGTTTTAGGCACTACTTGCCTTGCCCTCTATCTCGCTTATTCTTTACCTTGTGTATGAGATGCCTGCTTTGGATCGCTAAAAACACATTCCCTGACCGGGAATTTTACCCTGGCCGTGGAGGTGAGAGCTCGAATCCTAGCCACTAGACCAGCAGGGAAGGGCTTGTGTTGACCTGCCCATGAGAGCATCTGTGGGTGCCATGTTTAAATATGTTGAAGCGCAAGATTGTGTTTTCTGCCTCCAAAAAAGCAAGTCTTTCATTTGTCCTAAAAACATGCTGTGCCCAGCCCCATGTAAGGGTCGAACTCACAACCTACAGATTAAAAGACTGATGTTCTATCTAACTGTGCGTACAAGGTCAGTTTTATTTTGTCAAATTTCAGGACTGCCAAGCGGTCTAAGGCGTCTGTTCGAATGGCACTTCTGACAAGTTTTTCCACTACAATCACACTGGAACCTAAGAGATGCCTGCACTGAGCTCTGAAAATGGAAGTGTTTATGGTTGTTTCCAAGCTTTGGTTTGTGTATGTGCATGTATGTTTTTTTTTGAACGAAAACTAGGTATCTAGCACCTTTTCAAGCACACTACATCAATGAGCACAATGGCACTCTTGAATCAGCAAAATGAAGGCTACTGGGCCAAATGGGCAGCGGAACTGTGACGCAATTGTTAACGCTTCTGACTATGGATTCATAAGATTCTAGGTTTGGCTCTTGGTTGTCTCGGTTAGATTGTCTTTTTTGTTCTCCTGACTCTCACGGCGTTCCAAACCTACTTTCCCTTGGATCCATTAGCTCTGTGTATTAGGAACATGCAAGCTAATTACAGTGCCTTCGATAGCTCAGCTGGTAGAGCGGAGGACTGTAGATGATACGATTGGCCATCCTTAGGTCGCTGGTTGAATTCCGTCTCGAAGGAGTGTGTTTTGTTTTAGGCACTACTTGCCTTGCCCTCTATCTCACTTATTCTCTAGCTTGTGTAAGAGATGCCTGCTTTGGATCGCCAAAAACACATTCCCTGACCGGAATCGAACCCGGCCATGGGCGGTGAGAGCTCGAATCCTAGCCACTAGACCACCAGGGAAGGGCTTGTGTTGAGCTGCCCATGAGAGCATCCGTGGATGCCATGTTTAAATATGTTGAAGCGCAAGATTGTGTTTATTGCCTCCAGAAAAGAAAGTCTTTCATTTGTCCTAAAAACATGCTGTGCCCAGCCCCATGTAAGGGTCAAACTCACAGCCTACAGATTAAAAGACTGATGTTCTATCTAACTGTGCGTACAAGGTCAGTTATATTTGGTCAAATTTCAGGACTGCCAAGCGGTCTAAGGCATCTTTTCGAATGGCACTTCTGACAAGTTTT
This sequence comes from Xyrauchen texanus, assembly GCF_025860055.1. Classification (NCBI taxonomy): domain Eukaryota; kingdom Metazoa; phylum Chordata; class Actinopteri; order Cypriniformes; family Catostomidae; genus Xyrauchen; species Xyrauchen texanus. The sequence continues at coordinate 6,650,742 of NC_068304.1, forward strand.
TCCACTACAATCACACTGGAACCTAAGAGATGCCTGCACTGCACATCCTTAGGTTGCTGGTTCAATTCGGCTCGAAGGAGTGTGTTTTGTTTTAGGCACTACATGCCTTGCCCTCTATCTCGCTTATTCTTTACCTTGTGTATGAGATGCCTGCTTTGGATCGCTAAAAACACATTCCCTGACCGGAATTTTACCCTGGCCGTGGCGGTGAGAGCTCGAATCCTAGCCACTAGACCAGCAGGGAAGGGCTTGTGTTGACCTGCCCATGAGAGCATCTGTGGGTGCCATGTTTAAATATGTTGAAGCGCAAGATTGTGTTTTCTGCCTCCAAAAAGCAAGTCTTTCATTTGTCCTAAAAACATGCTGTGCCCAGCCCCATGTAAGGGTCGAACTCACAACCTACAGATTAAAAGACTGATGTTCTATCTAACTGTGCGTACAAGGTCAGTTTTATTTTGTCAAATTTCAGGACTGCCAAGCGGTCTAAGGCGTCTGTTCGAATGGACACTTCTGACAAGTTTTTCCACTACAATCACACTGGAACCTAAGAGATGCCTGCACTGAGCTCTGAAAATGTAAGTGTTTATGGTTGTTTTCAAGCTTTGGTTTGTGTATGTGCGTGTATGTTTTGTTTTTTAACGAAAACTAGGTAACTAGCACTTTTCAAGCACACTACATCAATGAGCACAATGGCACTCTTGAATCAGCAAAATGAAGGCTACTGGGCCAAATGGGCAGCGGAATGTAACGCAATTGTTAACGCTTCTGACTATGATTCATAAGATTCTAGGTTTGGCTCTTGGTTGTCTCGGTTAGATTGTCTTTTTTTGTTCTCCCTGACTCTCACGGCGTTCCAAACCTACTTTCCCTTGGATCCATTAGCTCTGTGTATTAGGAACATGCAAGCTAATTACAGTGCCTTCGATAGCTCAGCTGGTAGAGCGGAGGACTGTAGATGATACGATGGCCATCCTTAGGTCGCTGGTTCAATTCCGGCTCGAAGGAGTGTGTTTTGTTTTAGGCACTACTTGCCTTGCCCTCTATCTCGCTTATTCTTTACCTTGTGTATGAGATGCCTGCTTTGGATCGCTAAAAACACATTCCCTGACCGGGAATTTTACCCTGGCCGTGGCGGTGAGAGCTCGAATCCTAGCCACTAGACCAGCAGGGAAGGGCTTGTGTTGACCTGCCCATGAGAGCATCTGTGGGTGCCATGTTTAAATATGTTGAAGCACAAGATTGTGTTTTCTGCCTCCAAAAAGCAAGTCTTTCATTTGTCCTAAAAACATGCTGTGCCCAGCCCCATGTAAGGGTCGAACTCACAACCTACAGATTAAAAGACTGATGTTCTATCTAACTGTGCGTACAAGGTCAGTTTTATTTTGTCAAATTTCAGGACTGCCAAGCGGTCTAAAGCGCCTGTTCGAATGGCACTTCTGACAAGTTTTTCCACTACAATCACACTGGAACCTTAGAGATGCCTGAGCCACTGAGCTCTGAAAATGGAAGTGTTTATGGTTGTTTTCAAGCTTTGGTTTGTGTATGTGCATGTATGTTTTTTTTTAACTGAAAACTAGGTAACTAGCACTTTTCAAGCACACTACATCAATGAGCACAATGGCACTCTTGAATCAGCAAAATGAAGGCTACTGGGCCAAATGGGCAGCGGAACTGTGACGCAATTGTTAACGCTTCTGACTATGGATTCATAAGATTCTAGGTTTGGCTCTTGGTTGTCTCGGTTAGATTGTCTTTTTTGTTCTCCCTGACTCTCACGGCGTTCCAAACCTACTTTCCCTTGGATCCATTAGCTCTGTGTATTAGGAACATGCAAGCTAATTACAGTGCCTTCGATAGCTCAGCTGGTAGAGCGGAGGACTGTAGATGATACGATTGGCCATCCTTAGGTCGCTGGTTGAATTCCGCCTCGAAGGAGTGTGTTTTGTTTTAGGCACTACTTGCCTTGCCCTCTATCTCACTTATTCTCTAGCTTGTGTAAGAGATGCCTGCTTTGGATCGCCAAAAACACATTCCCTGACCGGGAATCGAACCCGGCCAGGGCGGTGAGAGCTCGAATCCTAGCCACTAGACCACCAGGGAAGGGCTTGTGTTGAACTGCCCATGAGAGCATCCGTGGATGCCATGTTTAAATATGTTGAAGCACAAGATTGTGTTTATTGCCTCCAGAAAAGAAAGTCTTTCATTTGTCCTAAAAACATGCTGTGCCCAGCCCCATGTAAGGGTCAAACTCACAGCCTACAGATTAAAAGACTGATGTTCTATCTAACTGTGCGTACAAGGTCAGTTATATTTGGTCAAATTTCAGGACTGCCAAGCGGTCTAAGGCATCTTTTCGAATGGCACTTCTGACAAGTTTTTCCACTACAATCACACTGGAACCTAAGAGATGCCTACACTGCACATCCTTAGGTTGCTGGTTCAATTCCGGCTCGAAGGAGTGTGTTTTGTTTTAGGCACTACATGCCTTGCCCTCTATCTCGCTTATTCTTTACCTTGTGTATGAGATGCCTGCTTTGGATCGCCAAAAACACATTCCCTGACCGGGAATTTTACCCTGGCCGTGGCGGTGAGAGCTCGAATCCTAGCCACTAGACCAGCAGGGAAGGGCTTGTGTTGACCTGCCCATGAGAGCATCTGTGGGTGCCATGTTTAAATATGTTGAAGCGCAAGATTGTGTTTTCTGCCTCCAAAAAGCAAGTCTTTCATTTGTCCTAAAAACATGCTGTGCCCAGCCCCATGTAAGGGTCGAACTCACAACCTACAGATTAAAAGACTGATGTTCTATCTAACTGTGCTGCATAAGGTCAGTTTTATTTTGTCAAATTTCAGGACTGCCAAGCGGTCTAAAGCGTCTGTTCGAATGGCACTTCTGACAAGTTTTTCCACTACAATCACACTGGAACCTAAGAGATGCCTGCACTGAGCTCTGAAAATGTAAGTGTTTATGGTTGTTTTCAAGCTTTGGTTTGTGTATGTGCGTGTATGTTTTTTTTTTAACGAAAACTAGGTAACTAGCACTTTTCAAGCACACTACATCAATGAGCACAATGGCACTCTTGAATCAGCAAAATGAAGGCTACTGGGCCAAATGGGCAGCGGAATGTAACGCAATTGTTAACGCTTCTGACTATGATTCATAAGATTCTAGGTTTGGCTCTTGGTTGTCTCGGTTAGATTGTCTTTTTTGTTCTCCCTGACTCTCACGGCGTTCCAAACCTACTTTCCCTTGGATCCATTAGCTCTGTGTATTAGGAACATGCAAGCTAATTACAGTGCCTTCGATAGCTCAGCTGGTAGAGCGGAGGACTGTAGATGATACGATGGCCATCCTTAGGTCGCTGGTTCAATTCTGGCTCGAAGGAGTGTGTTTTGTTTTAGGCACTACTTGCCTTGCCCTCTATCTCGCTTATTCTTTACCTTGTGTATGAGATGCCTGCTTTGGATCGCTAAAACACATTCCCTGACCGGGAATTTTACCCTGGCCGTGGCGGTGAGAGCTCGAATCCTAGCCACTAGACCAGCAGGGAAGGGCTTGTGTTGACCTGCCCATGAGAGCATCTGTGGGTGCCATGTTTAAATATGTTGAAGCACAAGATTGTGTTTTCTGCCTCCAAAAAGCAAGTCTTTCATTTGTCCTAAAAACATGCTGTGCCCAGCCCCATGTAAGGGTCGAACTCACAACCTACAGATTAAAAGACTGATGTTCTATCTAACTGTGCGTACAAGGTCAGTTTTATTTTGTCAAATTTCAGGACTGCCAAGCGGTCTAAGGCGTCTGTTCGAATGGCACTTCTGACAAGTTTTTCCACTACAATCACACTGGAACCTTTAAGAGATGCCTGCACTGAGCTCTGAAAATGGAAGTGTTTATGGTTGTTTTCAAGCTTTGGTTTGTGTATGTGCATGTATGTTTTTTTTAACGAAAACTAGGTAACTAGCACTTTTCAAGCACACTACATCAATGAGCACAATGGCACTCTTGAATCAGCAAAATGAAGGCTACTGGGCCAAATGGGCAGCGGAACTGTAACTCAATTGTTAACGCTTCTGACTATGGATTCATAAGATTCTAGGTTTGGCTCTTGGTTGTCTCGGTTAGATTGTCTTTTTTGTTCTCCCTGACTCTCACGGCGTTCCAAACCTACTTTCCCTTGGATCCATTAGCTCTGTGTATTAGGAACATGCAAGCTAATTACAGTGCCTTTGATAGCTCAGCTGGTAGAGCTGGAGGACTGTAGATGATATGATGGCCATCCTTAGGTCGCTGGTTGAATTCCGTCTCGAAGGAGTGTGTTTTGTTTTAGGCACTACTTGCCTTGCCCTCTATCTCACTTATTCTCTAGCTTGTGTAAGAGATGCCTGCTTTGGATCGCCAAAAACACATTCCCTGACCGGGAATCGAACCCGGGCCACGGCGGTGAGAGCGCCGAATCCTAGCCACTAGACCACCAGGGAAGGGCTTGTGCCCATGAGAGCATCCGTGGATGCCATGTTTAAATATGTTGAAGCTTAAGATCGTGTTTATTGCCTCCAGAAAAGAAAGTCTTTCATTTGTCCTAAAAACATGCTGTGCCCAGCCCCATGTAAGGGTCAAACTCACAGCCTACAGATTAAAAGACTGATGTTCTATCTAACTGCACGTACAAGGTCAGTTATATTTGGTCAAATTTCAGGACTGCCAAGCGGTCTAAGGCATCTTTTCGAATGGCACTTCTGACAAGTTTTTCCACTACAATCACACTGGAACCTAAGAGATGCCCGCACTGCACATCCTTAGGTTTCTGGTTCAATTCGCCTCGAAGGAGTGTGTTTTGTTTTAGGCACTACTTGCCTTGCCCTCTATCTCGCTTATTCTTTACCTTGTGTATGAGATGCCTGCTTTGGATCGCTAAAAACACATTCCCTGACCGGAATTTTACCCTGGCCGTGGCGGTGAGAGCTCGAATCCTAGCCACTAGACCAGCAGGGAAGGGCTTGTGTTGACCTGCCCATGAGAGCATCTGTGGGTGCCATGTTTAAATATGTTGAAGCGCAAGATTGTGTTTTCTGCCTCCAAAAAGCAAGTCTTTCATTTGTCCTAAAAACATGCTGTGCCCAGCCCCATGTAAGGGTCGAACTCACAACCTACAGATTAAAAGACTGATGTTCTATCTAACTGTGCTGCATAAGGTCAGTTTTATTTTGTCAAATTTCAGGACTGCCAAGCTGTCTAAGGCGTCTGTTCGAATGGCACTTCTGACAAGTTTTTCCACTACAATCACACTGGAACCTAAGAGATGCCTGCACTGAGCTCTGAAAATGGAAGTGTTTATGGTTGTTTTCAAGCTTTGGTTTGTGTATGTGCATGTATGTTTTTTTTGAACGAAAACTAGGTAACTAGCACCTTTTCAAGCACACTACATCAATGAGCACAATGGCACTCTTGAATCAGCAAAATGAAGGCTACTGGGCCAAATGGGCAGCGGAATGTAACGCAATTGTTAACGCTTCTGACTATGGATTCATAAGATTCTAGGTTTGGCTCTTGGTTGTCTCGGTTAGATTGTCTTTTTTGTTCTCCCTGACTCTCACGGCGCTCCAAACCTACTTTCCCTTGGATCCATTAGCTCTGTGTATTAGGAACATGCAAGCTAAGTACAGTGCCTTTGATAGCTCAGCTGGTAGAGCGGAGGACTGTAGATGATATGATGGCCATCCTTAGGTCGCTGGTTGAATTCTGGCCTCGAAGGAGTGTGTTTTGTTTTAGGCACTACTTGCCTTGCCCTCTATCTCACTTATTCTCTAGCTTGTGTAAGAGATGCCTGCTTTGGATCGCTAAAAACACATTCCCTGACCGGAATCGAACCCGGCCACGGCGGTGAGAGCTCGAATCCTAGCCACTAGACCACCAGGGAAGGGCTTGTGCCCATGAGAGCATCCGTGGATTCCATGTTTAAATATGTTGAAGCTTAAGATCGTGTTTATTGCCTCCAGAAAAGAAAGTCTTTCATTTGTCCTAAAAACATGCTGTGCCCAGCCCCATGTAAGGGTCAAACTCACAGCCTACAGATTAAAAGACTGATGTTCTATCTAACTGCACGTACAAGGTCAGTTATATTTGGTCAAATTTCAGGACTGCCAAGCGGTCTAAGGCATCTTTTCGAATGGCACTTCTGACAAGTTTTTCCACTACAATCACACTGGAACCTAAGAGATGCCCGCACTGCACATCCTTAGGTTTCTGGTTCAATTCCGGCTCGAAGGAGTGTGTTTTGTTTTAGGCACTACTTGCCTTGCCCTCTATCTCGCTTATTCTTTACCTTGTGTATGAGATGCCTGCTTTGGATCGCCAAAAACACATTCCCTGACCGGGAATTTTACCCTGGCCGTGGCGGTGAGAGCGCCGAATCCTAGCCACTAGACCAGCAGGGAAGGGCTTGTGTTGACCTGCCCATGAGAGCATCCGTGGGTGCCATGTTTAAATATGTTGAAGCGCAAGATTGTGTTTTCTGCCTCCAAAAAAGCAAGTCTTTCATTTGTCCTAAAAACATGCTGTGCCCAGCCCCATGTAAGGGTCGAACTCACAACCTACAGATTAAAAGACTGATGTTCTATCTAACTGTGCGTATAAGGTCAGTTTTATTTTGTCAAATTTCAGGACTGCCAAGCTGTCTAAGGCGTCTGTTCGAATGGCACTTCTGACAAGTTTTTCCACTACAATCACACTGGAACCTAAGAGATGCCTGCACTGAGCTCTGAAAATGTAAGTGTTTATGGTTGTTTTCAAGCTTTGGTTTGTGTATGTGCATGTATGTTTTTTTTTGAACTAAAACTAGGTAACTAGCACTTTTCAAGCACACTACATCAATGAGCACAATGGCACTCTTGAATCAGCAAAATGAAGGCTACTGGGCCAAATGGGCAGCGGAATGTAACGCAATTGTTAACGCTTCTGACTATGATTCATAAGATTCTAGGTTTGGCTCTTGGTTGTCTCGGTTAGATTGTCTTTTTTGTTCTCCCTGACTCTCACGGCGTTCCAAACCTACTTTCCCTTGGATCCATTAGCTCTGTGTATTAGGAACATGCAAGCTAATTACAGTGCCTTTGATAGCTCAGCTGGTAGAGCGGAGGACTGTAGATGATATGATGGCCATCCTTAGGTTGCTGGTTCAATTCTGGCTCGAAGGAGTGTGTTTTGTTTTAGGCACTACTTGCCTTGCCCTCTATCTCACTTATTCTTTACCTTGTGTATGAGATGCCTGCTTTGGATCGCTAAAAAACATTCCCTGACCGGAATCGAACCCAGGCCATGGGCGGTGAAAGCTCGAATCCTAGCCACTAGACCACCAGGGAATGGCTTGTGTTGAGCTGCCCATGAGAGCATCCGTGGATGCCATGTTTAAATATGTTGAAGCGCAAGATTGTGTTTATTGCCTCCAGAAAAGAAAGTCTTTCATTTGTCCTAAAAACATGCTGTGCCCAGCCCCATGTAAGGGTCAAACTCACAGCCTACAGATTAAAAGACTGATGTTCTATCTAACTGCGCGTACAAGGTCAGTTATATTTGGTCAAATTTCAGGACTGCCAAGCGGTCTAAGGCATCTTTTCGAATGGCACTTCTGACAAGTTTTTCCACTACAATCACACTGGAACCTAAGAGATGCCCGCACTGCACATCCTTAGGTTTCTGGTTCAATTCCGGCTCGAAGGAGTGTGTTTTGTTTTAGGCACTACTTGCCTTGCCCTCTATCTCGCTTATTCTTTACCTTGTGTATGAGATGCCTGCTTTGGATCGCTAAAAACACATTCCCTGACCGGGAATTTTACCCTGGCCGTGGCGGTGAGAGCTCGAATCCTAGCCACTAGACCAGCAGGGAAGGGCTTGTGTTGACCTGCCCATGAGAGCATCCGTGGGTGCCATGTTTAAATATGTTGAAGCGTAAGATTGTGTTTTCTGCCTCCAAAAAGCAAGTCTTTCATTTGTCCTAAAAACATGCTGTGCCCAGCCCCATGTAAGGGTCGAACTCACAACCTACAGATTAAAAGACTGATGTTCTATCTAACTGTGCGCATAAGGTCAGTTTTATTTTGTCAAATTTCAGGACTGCCAAGCGGTCTAAGGCGTCTGTTCGAATGGCACTTCTGACAAGTTTTTCCACTACAATCACACTGGAACCTAAGAGATGCCTGCACTGAGCTCTGAAAATGTAAGTGTTTATGGTTGTTTTCAAGCTTTGGTTTGTGTATGTGCATGTATGTTTTTTTTTTAACTAAAACTAGGTAACTAGCACTTTTCAAGCACACTACATCAATGAGCACAATGGCACTCTTGAATCAGCAAAATGAAGGCTACTGGGCCAAATGGGCAGCGGAATGTAACGCAATTGTTAACGCTTCTGACTATGATTCATAAGATTCTAGGTTTGGCTCTTGGTTGTCTCGGTTAGATTGTCTTTTTTGTTCTCCCTGACTCTCACGGCGTTCCAAACCTACTTTCCCTTGGATCCATTAGCTCTGTGTATTAGGAACATGCAAGCTAATTACAGTGCCTTTGATAGCTCAGCTGGTAGAGCGGAGGACTGTAGATGATATGATGGCCATCCTTAGGTTGCTGGTTCAATTCTGGCTCGAAGGAGTGTGTTTTGTTTTAGGCACTACTTGCCTTGCCCTCTATCTCACTTATTCTTTACCTTGTGTATGAGATGCCTGCTTTGGATCGCCAAAAACACATTCCCTGACCGGGAATCGAACCCGGGCCGCGGCGGTGAGAGCGTCGAATCCTAGCCACTAGACCACCAGGAAAGGGCTTATGTTAAGCTGCCCATGAGAGCATCCGTGGATGCCATGTTTAAATATGTTGAAGCGTAAGATTGTGTTTATTGCCTCCAGAAAAGAAAGTCTTTCATTTGTCCTAAAAACATGCTGTGCCCAGCCCCATGTAAGGGTCGAACTCACAACCTACAGATTAAAAGACTGATGTTCTATCTAACTGTGCGTACAAGGTCAGTTTTATTTTGTCAAATTTCAGGACTGCCAAGCGGTCTAAGGCGTCTGTTCGAATGGCACTTCTGACAAGTTTTTCCACTACAATCACACTGGAACCTTTGCTTGAGCCACTGAGCTCTGAAAATGGAAGTGTTTATGGTTGTTTTCAAGTTTGGTTTGTGTATGTGCGTGTATGTTTTTTTTTTTAACGAAAACTAGGTAACTAGCACTTTTCAAGCACACTACATCAATGAGCACAATGGCACTCTTGAATCAGCAAAATGAAGGCTACTGGGCCAAATGGGCAGCGGAACTGTGACGCAATTGTTAACGCTTCTGACTATGGATCCTAAGATTCTAGGTTTGGCTCTTGGTTGCCTCGGTTAGATTGTCTTTTTTTGTTCTCCCTGACTCTCACGGCGTTCCAAACCTACTTTCCCTTGGATCCATTAGCTCTGTGTATTAGGAACATGCAAACTAAGTACAGTTGCTTCGATAGCTCAGCTGGTAGAGCGGAGGACTGTAGATGATACATTGGCCATCCTTAGGTCGCTGGTTGAATTCCGTCTCGAAGGAGTGTGTTTTGTTTTAGGCACTACTTGCCTTGCCCTCTATCTCACTTATTCTCTAGCTTGTGTAAGAGATGCCTGCTTTGGATCGCCAAAAACACATTCCCTGACCGGAATCTTACCCTGGCCGTGGCGGTGAGAGCGTCGAATCCTAGCCACTAGACCACCAGGGAAGGGCTTGTGCCCATGAGAGCATCCGTGGATGCCATGTTTAAATATGTTGAAGCTTAAGATCGTGTTTATTGCCTCCAGAAAAGCAAGTCTTTCATTTGTCCTAAAAACATGCTGTGCCCAGCCCCATGTAAGGGTCGAACTCACAACCTACAGATTAAAAGACTGATGTTCTATCTAACTGTGCGTACAAGGTCAGTTTTATTTTGTCAAATTTCAGGACTGCCAAGCGGTCTAAGGCGTCTGTTCGAATGGCACTTCTGACAAGTTTTTCCACTACAATCACACTGGAACCTTTGCTTGAGCCACTGAGCTCTGAAAATGGAAGTGTTTATGGTTGTTTTCAAGTTTGGTTTGTGTATGTGCATGTATGTTTTTTTTTAACGAAAACTAGGTATCTAGCACCTTTTCAAGCACACTACATCAATGAGCACAATGGCACTCTTGAATCAGCAAAATGAAGGCTACTGGGCCAAATGGGCAGCGGAACTGTGACGCAATTGTTAACGCTTCTGACTATGGATCCATAAGATTCTAGGTTTGGCTCTTGGTTGTCTCGGTTAGATTGTCTTTTTTGTTCTCCTGACTCTCACGGCGTTCCAAACCTACTTTCCCTTGGATCCATTAGCTCTGTGTATTAGGAACATGCAAGCTAAGTACAGTGCCTTTGATAGCTCAGCTGGTAGAGCGGAGGACTGTAGATGATACATTGGCCATCCTTAGGTCGCTGGTTGAATTCCGCCTCGAAGGAGTGTGTTTTGTTTTAGGCACTACTTGCCTTGCCCTCTATCTCACTTATTCTCTAGCTTGTGTAAGAGATGCCTGCTTTGGATCGCCAAAACACATTCCCTGACCGGGAATCGAACCCGGCCATGGCGGTGAGAGCGCCGAATCCTAGCCACTAGACCACCAGGGAAGGGCTTGTGTTGAGCTGCCCATGAGAGCATCCGTGGATGCCATGTTTAAATATGTTGAAGCGCAAGATTGTGTTTATTGCCTCCAGAAAAGAAAGTCTTTCATTTGTCCTAAAAACATGCTGTGCCCAGCCCCATGTAAGGGTCAAACTCACAGCCTACAGATTAAAAGACTGATGTTCTATCTAACTGCTGCGTACAAGGTCAGTTATATTTGGTCAAATTTCAGGACTGCAAAGCGGTCTAAGGCATCTTTTCGAATGGCACTTCTGACAAGTTTTTCCACTACAATCACACTGGAACCTAAGAGATGCCTGCACTGCACATCCTTAGGTTGCTGGTTCAATTCCGGCTCGAAGGAGTGTGTTTTGTTTTAGGCACTACTTGCCTTGCCCTCTATCTCGCTTATTCTTTACCTTGTGTATGAGATGCCTGCTTTGGATCGCCAAAAACACATTCCCTGACCGGGAATTTTACCCTGGCCGTGGCGGTGAGAGCACCGAATCCTAGCCACTACACCAGCAGGGAAGGGCTTGTGTTGACCTGCCCATGAGAGCATCTGTGGGTGCCATGTTTAAATATGTTGAAGCTCAAGATTGTGTTTTCTGCCTCCAAAAAAGCAAGTCTTTCATTTGTCCTAAAAACATGCTGTGCCCAGCCCCATGTAAGGGTCGAACTCACAACCTACAGATTAAAAGACTGATGTTCTATCTAACTGTGCGTATAAGGTCAGTTTTATTTTGTCAAATTTCAGGACTGCCAAGCGGTCTAAGGCGTCTGTTCGAATGGCACTTCTGACAAGTTTTTCCACTACAATCACACTGGAACCTAAGAGATGCCTGCACTGCACATCCTTAGGTTGCTGGTTCAATTCCGGCTCGAAGGAGTGTGTTTTGTTTTAGGCACTACTTGCCTTGCCCTCTATCTCGCTTATTCTTTACCTTGTGTATGAGATGCCTGCTTTGGATCGCCAAAAACACATTCCCTGACCGGGAACCGAACCCTGGCCGCGGCGGTGAAAGCGCCGAATCCTAGCCACTAGACCACCAGAGAAGGGCTTGTGTTGAGCTGCCCATAAGAGCATCCGTGGATGCCATGTTTAAATATGTTGAAGCTTAAGATTGTGTTTTCTGCCTCCAAAAAAGCAAGTCTTTCATTTGTCCTAAAAACATGCTGTGCCCAGCCCCATGTAAGGGTCGAACTCACAACCTACAGATTAAAAGACTGATGTTCTATCTAACTGTGCGTACAAGGTCAGTTATATTTGGTCAAATTTCAGGACTGCCAAGCGGTCTAAGGCATCTTTTCGAATGGCACTTCTGACAAGTTTTTCCACTACAATCACACTGGAACCTAAGAGATGCCTGCACTGCACATCCTTAGGTTGCTGGTTCAATTCGCCTCGAAGGAGTGTGTTTTGTTTTAGGCACTACTTGCCTTGCCCTCTATCTCGCTTATTCTTTACCTTGTGTATGAGATGCCTGCTTTGGATCGCTAAAAACACATTCCCTGACCGGAATTTTACCCTGGCCGTGGCGGTGAGAGCTCGAATCCTAGCCACTAGACCAGCAGGGAAGGGCTTGTGTTGACCTGCCCATGAGAGCATCTGTGGGTGCCATGTTTAAATATGTTGAAGCGCAAGATTGTGTTTTCTGCCTCCAAAAAAAGCAAGTCTTTCATTTGTCCTAAAAACATGCTGTGCCCAGCCCCATGTAAGGGTCAAACTCACAACCTACAGATTAAAAGACTGATGTTCTATCTAACTGTGCGTACAAGGTCAGTTTTATTTTGTCAAATTTCAGGACTGCCAAGCGGTCTAAGGCATCTTTTCGAATGGCACTTCTGACAAGTTTTTCCACTACAATCACACTGGAACCTAAGAGATGCCTGCACTGAGCTCTGAAAATGTAAGTGTTTATGGTTGTTTTCAAGCTTTGGTTTGTGTATGTGCGTGTATGTTTTGTTTTTTTAACGAAAACTAGGTAACTAGCACTTTTCAAGCACACTACATCAATGAGCACAATGGCACTCTTGAATCAGCAAAATGAAGGCTACTGGGCCAAATGGGCAGCGGAATGTAACGCAATTGTTAACGCTTCTGACTATGATTCATAAGATTCTAGGTTTGGCTCTTGGTTGTCTCGGTTAGATTGTCTTTTTTTGTTCTCCCTGACTCTCACAGCGTTCCAAACCTACTTTCCCTTGGATCCATTAGCTCTGTGTATTAGGAACATGCAAGCTCATTACAGTGCCTTCGATAGCTCAGCTGGTAGAGCGGAGGACTGTAGATGATACGATGGCCATCCTTAGGTTGCTGGTTCAATTCCGGCTCGAAGGAGTGTGTTTTGTTTTAGGCTCTACTTGCCTTGCCCTCTATCTCGCTTATTCTTTACCTTGTGTATGAGATGCCTGCTTTGGATCGCTAAAAACACATTCCCTGACCGGGAATCGAACCCTGGCCATGGCGGTGAGAGCTCGAATCCTAGCCACTAGACCACCAGGGAAGGGCTTGTGTTGAGCTGCCCATGAGAGCATCCGTGGATGCCATGTTTAAATATGTTGAAGCGCAAGATTGTGTTTATTGCCTCCAGAAAAGAAAGTCTTTCATTTGTCCTAAAAACATGCTGTGCCCAGCCCCATGTAAGGGTCAAACTCACAGCCTACAGATTAAAAGACTGATGTTCTATCTAACTGTGCGTACAAGGTCAGTTTTATTTTGTCAAATTTCAGGACTGCCAAGCGGTCTAAGGCATCTTTTCGAATGGCACTTCTGACAAGTTTTTCCACTACAATCACACTGGAACCTAAGAGATGCCTGCACTGAGCTCTGAAAATGTAAGTGTTTATGGTTGTTTTCAAGCTTTGGTTTGTGTATGTGCGTGTATGTTTTGTTTTTTTAACGAAAACTAGGTAACTAGCACTTTTCAAGCACACTACATCAATGAGCACAATGGCACTCTTGAATCAGCAAAATGAAGGCTACTGGGCCAAATGGGCAGCGGAATGTAACGCAATTGTTAACGCTTCTGACTATGATTCATAAGATTCTAGGTTTGGCTCTTGGTTGTCTCGGTTAGATTGTCTTTTTTTGTTCTCCCTGACTCTCACAGCGTTCCAAACCTACTTTCCCTTGGATCCATTAGCTCTGTGTATTAGGAACATGCAAGCTAATTACAGTGCCTTCGATAGCTCAGCTGGTAGAGCGGAGGACTGTAGATGATACGATGGCCATCCTTAGGTCGCTGGTTCAATTCTGGCTCGAAGGAGTGTGTTTTGTTTTAGGCACTACTTGCCTTGCCCTCTATCTCGCTTATTCTTTACCTTGTGTATGAGATGCCTGCTTTGGATCGCCAAAAACACATTCCCTGACTGGGAATTTTACCCTGGCCGTGGCGGTGAGAGCGCCGAATCCTAGCCACTAGACCAGCAGGGAAGGGCTTGTGTTGACCTGCCCATGAGAGCATCTGTGGGTGCCATGTTTAAATATGTTGAAGCACAAAATTGTGTTTTCTGCCTCCAAAAAAGCAAGTCTTTCATTTGTCCTAAAAACATGCTGTGCCCAGCCCCATGTAAGGGTCGAACTCACAACCTACAGATTAAAAGACTGATGTTCTATCTAACTGTGCGTACAAGGTCAGTTTTATTTTGTCAAATTTCAGGACTGCCAAGCGGTCTAAGGCGTCTGTTCGAATGGCACTTCTGACAAGTTTTTCCACTACAATCACACTGGAACCTTTGCTTGAGCCACTGAGCTCTGAAAATGGAAGTGTTTATGGTTGTTTTCAAGCTTTGGTTTGTGTATGTGCGTGTATGTTTTGTTTTTTTAACGAAAACTAGGTAACTAGCACTTTTCAAGCACACTACATCAATGAGCACAATGGCACTCTTGAATCAGCAAAATGAAGGCTACTGGGCCAAATGGGCAGCGGAATGTAACGCAATTGTTAACGCTTCTGACTATGATTCATAAGATTCTAGGTTTGGCTCTTGGTTGTCTCGGTTAGATTGTCTTTTTTTGTTCTCCCTGACTCTCACGGCGTTCCAAACCTACTTTCCCTTGGATCCATTAGCTCTGTGTATTAGGAACATGCAAGCTAATTACAGGGCCTTCGATAGCTCAGCTGGTAGAGCGGAGGACTGTAGATGATACGATGGCCATCCTTAGGTCGCTGGTTCAATTCCGGCTCGAAGGAGTGTGTTTTGTTTTAGGCACTACTTGCCTTGCCCTCTATCTCGCTTATTCTTTACCTTGTGTATGAGATGCCTGCTTTTGATCGCCAAAAACACATTCCCTGACCGGGAATTTTACCCTGGCCGTGGCGGTGAGAGCGCCGAATCCTAGCCACTAGACCAGCAGGGAAGGGCTTGTGTTGACCTGCCCATGAGAGCATCTGTGGGTGCCATGTTTAAATATGTTGAAGCACAAAATTGTGTTTTCTGCCTCCAAAAAAGCAAGTCTTTCATTTGTCCTAAAAACATGCTGTGCCCAGCCCCATGTAAGGGTCGAACTCACAACCTACAGATTAAAAGACTGATGTTCTATCTAACTGTGCGTACAAGGTCAGTTTTATTTTGTCAAATTTCAGGACTGCCAAGCGGTCTAAGGCGTCTGTTCGAATGGCACTTCTGACAAGTTTTTCCACTACAATCACACTGGAACCTAAGAGATGCCTGCACTGAGCTCTGAAAATGTAAGTGTTTATGGTTGTTTTCAAGCTTTGGTTTGTGTATGTGCGTGTATGTTTTTTTTTTAACGAAAACTAGGTAACTAGCACTTTTCAAGCACACTACATCAATGAGCACAATGGCACTCTTGAATCAGCAAAATGAAGGCTACTGGGCCAAATGGGCAGCGGAATGTAACGCAATTGTTAACGCTTCTGACTATGATTCATAAGATTCTAGGTTTGGCTCTTGGTTGTCTCGGTTAGATTGTCTTTTTTTGTTCTCCCTGACTCTCACGGCGTTCCAAACCTACTTTCCCTTGGATCCATTAACTCTGTGTATTAGGAACATGCAAGCTAATTACAGTGCCTTCGATAGCTCAGCTGGTAGAGCGGAGGACTGTAGATGATATGATGGCCATCCTTAGGTCGCTGGTTCAATTCTGGCTCGAAGGAGTGTGTTTTGTTTTAGGCACTACTTGCCTTGCCCTCTATCTCACTTATTCTCTAGCTTGTGTAATAGATGCCTGCTTTGGATCGCCAAAAACACATTCCCTGACCAGGAATCGAACCCGGGCCGCGGCGGTGAGAGCGCCGAATCCTAGCCACTAGACCACCAGGGAAGGGCTTGTGTTAAGCTGCCCATGAGAGCATCCGTGGATGCCATGTTTAAATATGTTGAAGCGCAAGATTGTGTTTATTGCCTCCAGAAAAGAAAGTCTTTCATTTGTCCTAAAAACATGCTGTGCCCAGCCCCATGTAAGGGTCGAACTCACAACCTACAGATTAAAAGACTGATGTTCTATCTAACTGTGCGTACAAGGTCAGTTATATTTGGTCAAATTTCAGGACTGCCAAGCGGTCTAAGGCATCTTTTCGAATGGCACTTCTGACAAGTTTTTCCACTACAATCACACTGGAACCTTTACTTGAGCCACTGAGCTCTGAAAATGGAAGTGTTTATGGTTGTTTCCAAGCTTTGGTTTGTGTATGTGCATGTATGTTTTTTTTTTAACGAAAACTAGGTATCTAGCACCTTTTCAAGCACACTACATCAATGAGCACAATGGCACTCTTGAATCAGCAAAATGAAGGCTACTGGGCCAAATGGGCAGCGGAACTGTGACGCAATTGTTAACGCTTCTGACTATGGATCCTAAGATTCTAGGTTTGGCTCTTGGTTGTCTCGGTTAGATTGTCTTTTTTTGTTCTCCCTGACTCTCACGGCGTTCCAAACCTACTTTCCCTTGGATCCATTAGCTCTGTGTATTAGGAACATGCAAACTAAATACAGTGCCTTCGATAGCTCAGCTGGTAGAGCGGAGGACTGTAGATGATACATTGGCCATCCTTAGGTCGCTGGTTGAATTCCGTCTCGAAGGAGTGTGTTTTGTTTTAGGCACTACTTGCCTTGCCCTCTATCTCACTTATTCTCTAGCTTGTGTAATAGATGCCTGCTTTGGATCGCCAAAAACACATTCCCTGACCAGGAATCGAACCCGGGCCGCGGCGGTGAGAGCGCCGAATCCTAGCCACTAGACCACCAGGGAAGGGCTTGTGTTGAGCTGCCCATGAGAGCATCCGTGGATGCCATGTTTAAATATGTTGAAGCGCAAGATTGTGTTTATTGCCTCCAGAAAAGAAAGTCTTTCATTTGTCCTAAAAACATGCTGTGCCCAGCCCCATGTAAGGGTCAAACTCACAGCCTACAGATTAAAAGACTGATGTTCTATCTAACTGTGCGTACAAGGTCAGTTATATTTGGTCAAATTTCAGGACTGCCAAGCGGTCTAAGGCATCTTTTCGAATGGCACTTCTGACAAGTTTTTCCACTACAATCACACTGGAACCTAAGAGATGCCTGCACTGCACATCCTTAGGTTGCTGGTTCAATTCCGGCTCGAAGGAGTGTGTTTTGTTTTAGGCACTACATGCCTTGCCCTCTATCTCGCTTATTCTTTACCTTGTGTATGAGATGCCTGCTTTGGATCGCCAAAAACACATTCCCTGACCGGGAATTTTACCCTGGCCGTGGCGGTGAGAGCGCCGAATCCTAGCCACTAGACCAGCAGGGAAGGGCTTGTGTTGACCTGCCCATGAGAGCATCTGTGGGTGCCATGTTTAAATATGTTGAAGCGCAAGATTGTGTTTTCTGCCTCCAAAAAAGCAAGTCTTTCATTTGTCCTAAAAACATGCTGTGCCCAGCCCCATGTAAGGGTCGAACTCACAACCTACAGATTAAAAGACTGATGTTCTATCTAACTGTGCGTACAAGGTCAGTTTTATTTTGTCAAATTTCAGGACTGCCAAGCGGTCTAAGGCGTCTGTTCGAATGGCACTTCTGACAAGTTTTTCCACTACAATCACACTGGAACCTAAGAGATGCCTGCACTGAGCTCTGAAAATGTAAGTGTTTATGGTTGTTTTCAAGCTTTGGTTTGTGTATGTGCGTGTATGTTTTTTTTTTTAACGAAAACTAGGTAACTAGCACTTTTCAAGCACACTACATCAATGAGCACAATGGCACTCTTGAATCAGCAAAATGAAGGCTACTGGGCCAAATGGGCAGCGGAATGTAACGCAATTGTTAACGCTTCTGACTATGATTCATAAGATTCTAGGTTTGGCTCTTGGTTGTCTCGGTTAGATTGTCTTTTTTTGTTCTCCCTGACTCTCACGGCGTTCCAAACCTACTTTCCCTTGGATCCATTAGCTCTGTGTATTAGGAACATGCAAGCTAATTACAGTGCCTTTGATAGCTCAGCTGGTAGAGCGGAGGACTGTAGATGATATGATGGCCATCCTTAGGTTGCTGGTTCAATTCTGGCTCGAAGGAGTGTGTTTTGTTTTAGGCACTACTTGCCTTGCCCTCTATCTCACTTATTCTTTACCTTGTGTATGAGATGCCTGCTTTGGATCGCCAAAAAAACATTCCCTGACCGGGAATCGAACCCAGGCCGCGGCGGTGAAAGCGCCGAATCCTAGCCACTAGACCACCAGGGAATGGCTTGTGTTGAGCTGCCCATGAGAGCATCCGTGGATGCCATGTTTAAATATGTTGAAGCGCAAGATTGTGTTTATTGCCTCCAGAAAAGAAAGTCTTTCATTTGTCCTAAAAACATGCTGTGCCCAGCCCCATGTAAGGGTCAAACTCACAGCCTACAGATTAAAAGACTGATGTTCTATCTAACTGCGCGTACAAGGTCAGTTATATTTGGTCAAATTTCAGGACTGCCAAGCGGTCTAAGGCATCTTTTCGAATGGCACTTCTGACAAGTTTTTCCACTACAATCACACTGGAACCTTTGCTTGAGCCACTGAGCTCAGAAAATGGAAGTGTTTATGGTTGTTTCCAAGCTTTGGTTTGTGTATGTGCATGTATGTTTTTTTTTGAACGAACACTAGGTATCTAGCACCTTTTCAAGCACACTACATCAATGAGCACAATGGCACTCTTGAATCAGCAAAATGAAGGCTACTGGGCCAAATGGGCAGCGGAACTGTGACGCAATTGTTAACGCTTCTGACTATGGATCCTAATATTCTAGGTTTGGCTCTTGGTTGTCTCGGTTAGATTGTCTTTTTTTGTTCTCCCTGACTCTCACGGCGTTCCAAACCTACTTTCCCTTGGATCCATTAGCTCTGTGTATTAGGAACATGCAAACTAAGTACAGTGCTTTTGATAGCTCAGCTGGTAGAGCGGAGGACTGTAGATGATACATTGGCCATCCTTAGGTCGCTGGTTGAATTCCGTCTCGAAGGAGTGTGTTTTGTTTTAGGCACTACTTGCCTTGCCCTCTATCTCACTTATTCTCTAGCTTGTGTAAGAGATGCCTGCTTTGGATCGCCAAAAACACATTCCCTGACCGGGAATCGAACCCGGGCCGCGGCGGTGAGAGCGCCGAATCCTAGCCACTAGACCACCAGGGAAGGGCTTGTGTTGAGCTGCCCATGAGAGCATCCGTGGATGCCATGTTTAAATATGTTGAAGCGTAAGATTGTGTTTATTGCCTCCAGAAAAGAAAGTCTTTCATTTGTCCTAAAAACATGCTGTGCCCAGCCCCATGTAAGGGTCAAACTCACAGCCTACAGATTAAAAGACTGATGTTCTATCTAACTGCGTGTACAAGGTCAGTTATATTTGGTCAAATTTCAGGACTGCCAAGCGGTCTAAGGCATCTTTTCGAATGGCACTTCTGACAAGTTTTTCCACTACAATCACACTGGAACCTTTGCTTGAGCCACTGAGCTCAGAAAATGGAAGTGTTTATGGTTGTTTCCAAGCTTTGGTTTGTGTATGTGCATGTATGTTTTTTTTTGAACGAACACTAGGTATCTAGCACCTTTTCAAGCACACTACATCAATGAGCACAATGGCACTCTTGAATCAGCAAAATGAAGGCTACTGGGCCAGATGGGCAGCGGAACTGTGACGCAATTGTTAACGCTTCTGACTATGGATCCTAAGATTCTAGGTTTGGCTCTTGGTTGTCTCGGTTAGATTGTCTTTTTTTGTTCTCCCTGACTCTCACGGCGTTCCAAACCTACTTTCCCTTGGATCCATTAGCTCTGTGTATTAGGAACATGCAATCTCAGTACAGTGCCTTCGATAGCTCAGCTGGTAGAGCGGAGGACTGTAGATGATACATTGGCCATCCTTAGGTTGCTGGTTGAATTCCGTCTCGAAGGAGTGTGTTTTGTTTTAGGCACTACTTGCCTTGCCCTCTATCTCACTTATTCTCTAGCTTGTGTAAGAGATGCCTGCTTTGGATCGGCAAAAACACATTCCCTGACCGGGAATCGAACCCGGGCCGTGGCGGTGAGGCGCTCGAATCCTAGCCACTAGACCACCAGGGAAGGGCTTGTATTGAGCTGCCCATGAGAGCATCCGTGGATGCCATGTTTAAATATGTTGAAGCGCAAGATTGTGTTTATTGCCTCCAGAAAAGAAAGTCTTTCATTTGTCCTAAAAACATGCTGTGCCCAGCCCCATGTAAGGGTCAAATTCACAGCCTACAGATTAAAAGACTGATGTTCTATCTAACTGTGCGTACAAGGTCAGTTTTATTTTGTCAAATTTCAGGACTGCCAAGCGGTCTAAGGCGTCTGTTCGAATGGACCTTTTGACAAGTTTTTCCACTACAATCACACTGGAACCTAAGAGATGCCTGCACTGAGCTCTGAAAATGTAAGTGTTTATGGTTGTTTTCAAGCTTTGGTTTGTGTATGTGCGTGTATGTTTTGTTTTTTTAACGAAAACTAGGTAACTAGCACTTTTCAAGCACACTACATCAATGAGCACAATGGCACTCTTGATTCAGCAAAATGAAGGCTACTGGGCCAAATGGGCAGCGGAATGTAACGCAATTGTTAACGCTTCTGACTATGATTCATAAGATTCTAGGTTTGGCTCTTGGTTGTCTCGGTTAGATTGTCTTTTTTTGTTCTCCCTGACTCTCACAGCGTTCCAAACCTACTTTCCCTTGGATCCATTAGCTCTGTGTATTAGGAACATGCAAGCTAATTGCAGTGCCTTTGATAGCTTAGCTGGTTGAGCGGAGGACTGTAGATGATACGATGGCCATCCTTAGGTCGCTGGTTCAATTCTGGCTCGAAAGAGTGTGTTTTGTTTTAGGCACTACTTGCCTTGCCCTCTATCTCGCTTATTCTTTACCTTGTGTATGAGATGCCTGCTTTGGATCGCCAAAAACACATTCCCTGACCGGGAATTTTACCCTGGCCGTGGCGGTGAGAGCGCCGAATCCTAGCCACTAGACCAGCAGGGAAGGGCTTGTGTTGACCTGCCCATGAGAGCATCTGTGGGTGCCATGTTTAAATATGTTGAAGCACAAAATTGTGTTTTCTGCCTCCAAAAAAGCAAGTCTTTCATTTGTCCTAAAAACATGCTGTGCCCAGCCCCATGTAAGGGTCGAACTCACAACCTACAGATTAAAAGACTGATGTTCTATCTAACTGTGCGTACAAGGTCAGTTTTATTTTGTCAAATTTCAGGACTGCCAAGCGGTCTAAGGCGTCTGTTCGAATGGCACTTCTGACAAGTTTTTCCACTACAATCACACTGGAACCTTTGCTTGAGCCACTGAGCTCTGAAAATGGAAGTGTTTATGGTTGTTTCCAAGCTTTGGTTTGTGTATGTGCATGTATGTTTTTTTTTTTAACGAAAACTAGGTAACTAGCACTTTTCAAGCACACTACATCAATGAGCACAATGGCACTCTTGAATCAGCAAAATGAAGGCTACTGGGCCAAATGGGCAGCGGAATGTAACGCAATTGTTAACGCTTCTGACTATGATTCATAAGATTCTAGGTTTGGCTCTTGGTTGTCTCGGTTAGATTGTCTTTTTTGTTCTCCCTGACTCTCACGGCGTTCCAAACCTACTTTCCCTTGGATCCATTAGCTCTGTGTATTAGGAACATGCAAGCTAATTACAGTGCCTTCGATAGCTCAGCTGGTAGAGCGGAGGACTGTAGATGATACGATGGCCATCCTTAGGTCGCTGGTTCAATTCCGGCTCGAAGGAGTGTGTTTTGTTTTAGGCACTACTTGCCTTGCCCTCTATCTCGCTTATTCTTTACCTTGTGTATGAGATGCCTGCTTTGGATCGCCAAAAACACATTCCCTGACCGGGAATTTTACCCTGGCCGTGGCGGTGAGAGCGCCGAATCCTAGCCACTAGACCACCAGGGAAGGGCTTGTGTTAAGCTGCCCATGAGAGCATCCGTGGATGCCATGTTTAAATATGTTGAAGCGCAAGATTGTGTTTATTGCCTCCAGAAAAGAAAGTCTTTCATTTGTCCTAAAAACATGCTGTGCCCAGCCCCATGTAAGGGTCAAACTCACAGCCTACAGATTAAAAGACTGATGTTCTATCTAACTGTGCGTACAAGGTCAGTTATATTTGGTCAAATTTCAGGACTGCCAAGCGGTCTAAGGCATCTTTTCGAATGGCACTTCTGACAAGTTTTTCCACTACAATCACACTGGAACCTAAGAGATGCCTGCACTGCACATCCTTAGGTTGCTGGTTCAATTCGGCTCGAAGGAGTGTGTTTTGTTTTAGGCACTACATGCCTTGCCCTCTATCTCGCTTATTCTTTACCTTGTGTATGAGATGCCTGCTTTGGATCGCTAAAACACATTCCCTGACGGAATTTTACGTGTGAGAGCCGAATATTGCCACTAGACCAGCAGGAAGGGCTTGTGTACTGCCCATGAAGCATCTGGGTGCCATGTTTAAATATGTTGAGCAAGATTGTGTTTCTGCCTCCAAAAGCAAGTCTTTCATTTGTCCTAAAACATGCTGTGCCCAGCCCCATGTAGGGTCGAACTCAACCTGCAGATTAAAGACTGATGTAAGAGATGCCTGCTTTGGATCGCCAAAACACATTCCTGACCGGATCGACCTGCACGGCGTGAGGCCAATCCTAGCCACTAGAACACCAGGAAGGGCTTGTGCCCATGAGAGCATCCGTGGATGCCATGTTTAAATATGTTGAAGCGTAAGATTGTGTTTATTGCCTCCAGAAAAGAAAGTCTTTCATTTGTCCTAAAAACATGCTGTGCCCAGCCCCATGTAAGGGTCGAACTCACAACCTACAGATTAAAAGACTGATGTTCTATCTAACTGTGCGTACAAGGTCAGTTTTATTTTGTCAAATTTCAGGACTGCCAAGCGGTCTAAGGCGTCTTTTCGAATGGCACTTCTGACAAGTTTTTCCACTACAATCACACTGGAACCTTTGCTTGAGCCACTGAGCTCTGAAAATGGAAGTGTTTATGGTTGTTTCCAAGCTTTGGTTTGTGTATGTGCATGTATGGTTTTTTTTTGAACGAAAACTAGGTATCATGCACCTTTTCAAGCACACTACATCAATGAGCACAATGGCACTCTTGAATCAGCAAAATGAAGGCTACTGGGCCAGATGGGCAGCGGAACTGTGACGCAATTGTTAACGCTTCTGACTATGGATCCTAAGATTCTAGGTTTGGCTCTTGGTTGTCTCGGTTAGATTGTCTTTTTTTGTTCTCCCTGACTCTCACGGCGTTCCAAACCTACTTTCCCTTGGATCCATTAGCTCTGTGTATTAGGAACATGCAATCTCAGTACAGTGCCTTCGATAGCTCAGCTGGTAGAGCGGAGGACTGTAGATGATACATTGGCCATCCTTAGGTTGCTGGTTGAATTCGCCTCGAAGGAGTGTGTTTTGTTTTAGGCACTACTTGCCTTGCCCTCTATCTCACTTATTCTCTAGCTTGTGTAAGAGATGCCTGCTTTGGATCGGCAAAAACACATTCCCTGACCGGGAATCTAACCTGGCCGTGGCGGTGAGAGCTCGAATCCTAGCCACTAGACCACCAGGGAAGGGCTTGTATTGAGCTGCCCATGAGAGCATCCGTGGATGCCATGTTTAAATATGTTGAAGCGCAAGATTGTGTTTATTGCCTCCAGAAAAGAAAGTCTTTCATTTGTCCTAAAAACATGCTGTGCCCAGCCCCATGTAAGGGTCAAACTCACAGCCTACAGATTAAAAGACTGATGTTCTATCTAACTGTGCGTACAAGGTCAGTTTTATTTTGTCAAATTTCAGGACTGCCAAGCGGTCTAAGGCGTCTGTTCGAATGGCACTTCTGACAAGTTTTTCCACTACAATCACACTGGAACCTAAGAGATGCCTGCACTGAGCTCTGAAAATGTAAGTGTTTATGGTTGTTTTCAAGCTTTGGTTTGTGTATGTGCGTGTATGTTTTGTTTTTTAACTGAAAACTAGGTAACTAGCACTTTTCAAGCACACTACATCAATGAGCACAATGGCACTCTTGAATCAGCAAAATGAAGGCTACTGGGCCAAATGGGCAGCGGAATGTAACGCAATTGTTAACGCTTCTGACTATGATTCATAAGATTCTAGGTTTGGCTCTTGGTTGTCTCGGTTAGATTGTCTTTTTTTGTTCTCCCTGACTCTCACGGCGTTCCAAACCTACTTTCCCTTGGATCCATTAGCTCTGTGTATTAGGAACATGCAAGCTAATTACAGTGCCTTCGATAGCTCAGCTGGTAGAGCGGAGGACTGTAGATGATACGATGGCCATCCTTAGGTCGCTGGTTCAATTCTGGCTCGAAGGAGTGTGTTTTGTTTTAGGCACTACTTGCCTTGCCCTCTATCTCACTTATTCTCTAGCTTGTGTAAGAGATGCCTGCTTTGGATCGGCAAAAACACATTCCCTGACCGGGAATCGAACCCGGGCCGCGGCGGTGAGAGCGCCGAATCCTAGCCACTAGACCACCAGGGAAGGGCTTGTATTGAGCTGCCCATGAGAGCATCCGTGGATGCCATGTTTAAATATGTTGAAGCGCAAGATTGTGTTTATTGCCTCCAGAAAAGAAAGTCTTTCATTTGTCCTAAAAACATGCTGTGCCCAGCCCCATGTAAGGGTCAAATTCACAGCCTACAGATTAAAAGACTGATGTTCTATCTAACTGTGCGTACAAGGTCAGTTTTATTTTGTCAAATTTCAGGACTGCCAAGCGGTCTAAGGCGTCTGTTCGAATGGACCTTTTGACAAGTTTTTCCACTACAATCACACTGGAACCTAAGAGATGCCTGCACTGAGCTCTGAAAATGTAAGTGTTTATGGTTGTTTTCAAGCTTTGGTTTGTGTATGTGCGTGTATGTTTTGTTTTTTAACGAAAACTAGGTAACTAGCACTTTTCAAGCACACTACATCAATGAGCACAATGGCACTCTTGAATCAGCAAAATGAAGGCTACTGGGCCAAATGGGCAGCGGAATGTAACGCAATTGTTAACGCTTCTGACTATGATTCATAAGATTCTAGGTTTGGCTCTTGGTTGTCTCGGTTAGATTGTCTTTTTTGTTCTCCCTGACTCTCACGCGTTCCAAACCTACTTTCCCTTGGATCCATTAGCTCTGTGTATTAGGAACATGCAAGCTAATTGCAGTGCCTTCGATAGCTCAGCTGGTTGAGCGGAGGACTGTAGATGATACGATGGCCATCCTTAGGTCGCTGGTTCAATTCTGGCTCGAAGGAGTGTGTTTTGTTTTAGGCACTACTTGCCTTGCCCTCTATCTCGCTTATTCTTTACCTTGTGTATGAGATGCCTGCTTTGGATCGCCAAAAACACATTCCCTGACTGGGAATTTTACCCTGGCCGTGGCGGTGAGAGCGCCGAATCCTAGCCACTAGACCAGCAGGGAAGGGCTTGTGTTGACCTGCCCATGAGAGCATCTGTGGGTGCCATGTTTAAATATGTTGAAGCACAAAATTGTGTTTTCTGCCTCCAAAAAGCAAGTCTTTCATTTGTCCTAAAAACATGCTGTGCCCAGCCCCATGTAAGGGTCGAACTCACAACCTACAGATTAAAAGACTGATGTTCTATCTAACTGTGCGTACAAGGTCAGTTTTATTTTGTCAAATTTCAGGACTGCCAAGCGGTCTAAGGCGTCTGTTCGAATGGCACTTCTGACAAGTTTTTCCACTACAATCACACTGGAACCTTTGCTTGAGCCACTGAGCTCTGAAAATGGAAGTGTTTATGGTTGTTTTCAAGCTTTGGTTTGTGTATGTGCATGTATGTTTTGTTTTTTAACGAAAACTAGGTAACTAGCACCTTTTCAAGCACACTACATCAATGAGCACAATGGCACTCTTGAATCAGCAAAATGAAGGCTACTGGGCCAAATGGGCAGCGGAACTGTAACGCAATTGTTAACGCTTCTGACTATGGATTCATAAGATTCTAGGTTTGGCTCTTGGTTGTCTCGGTTAGATTGTCTTTTTTGTTCTCCCTGACTCTCACGGCGTTCCAAACCTACTTTCCCTTGGATCCATTAGCTCTGTGTATTAGGAACATGCAAACTAAATACAGGGCCTTCGATAGCTCAGCTGGTAGAGCGGAGGACTGTAGATGATACGATGGCCATCCTTAGGTCGCTGGTTCAATTCCGGCTCGAAGGAGTGTGTTTTGTTTTAGGCACTACTTGCCTTGCCCTCTATCTCGCTTATTCTTTACCTTGTGTATGAGATGCCTGCTTTGGATCGCCAAAAACACATTCCCTGACCAGGAATCGAACCCGGGCCGCGGCGGTGAGAGCGCCGAATCCTAGCCACTAGACCACCAGGGAAGGGCTTGTGTTAAGCTGCCCATGAGAGCATCCGTGGATGCCATGTTTAAATATGTTGAAGCGCAAGATTGTGTTTATTGCCTCCAGAAAAGAAAGTCTTTCATTTGTCCTAAAAACATGCTGTGCCCAGCCCCATGTAAGGGTCAAACTCACAGCCTACAGATTAAAAGACTGATGTTCTATCTAACTGTGCGTACAAGGTCAGTTATATTTGGTCAAATTTCAGGACTGCCAAGCGGTCTAAGGCATCTTTTCGAATGGCACTTCTGACAAGTTTTTCCACTACAATCACACTGGAACCTAAGAGATGCCTGCACTGCACATCCTTAGGTTGCTGGTTCAATTCCGGCTCGAAGGAGTGTGTTTTGTTTTAGGCACTACATGCCTTGCCCTCTATCTCGCTTATTCTTTACCTTGTGTATGAGATGCCTGCTTTGGATCGCCAAAAACACATTCCCTGACCGGGAATTTTACCGTGGCGGTGAGAGCGCCGAATATTAGCCACTAGACCAGCAGGGAAGGGCTTGTGTTGACCTGCCCATGAGAGCATCTGTGGGTGCCATGTTTAAATATGTTGAAGCGCAAGATTGTGTTTTCTGCCTCCAAAAAAGCAAGTCTTTCATTTGTCCTAAAAACATGCTGTGCCCAGCCCCATGTAAGGGTCGAACTCACAACCTACAGATTAAAAGACTGATGTTCTATCTAACTGTGCGTTCAAGGTCAGTTTTATTTTGTCAAATTTCAGGACTGCCAAGCGGTCTAAGGCGTCTGTTTGAATGGACCTTCTGACAAGTTTTTCCACTACAATCACACTGGAACCTAAGAGATGCCTGCACTGAGCTCTGAAAATGTAAGTGTTTATGGTTGTTTTCAAGCTTTGGTTTGTGTATGTGCGTGTATGTTTTGTTTTTTAACGAAAACTAGGTAACTAGCACTTTTCAAGCACACTACATCAATGAGCACAATGGCACTCTTGAATCAGCAAAATGAAGGCTACTGGGCCAAATGGGCAGCGGAATGTAATGCAATTGTTAACGCTTCTGACTATGATTCATAAGATTCTAGGTTTGGCTCTTGGTTGTCTCGGTTAGATTGTCTTTTTTTGTTCTCCCTGACTCTCACGGCGTTCCAAACCTACTTTCCCTTGGATCCATTAGCTCTGTGTATTAGGAACATGCAAGCTAATTACAGTGCCTTCGATAGCTCAGCTGGTAGAGCGGAGGACTGTAGATGATATGATGGCCATCCTTAGGTCGCTGGCTCGAAGGAGTGTGTTTTGTTTTAGGCACTGCTTGCCTTGCCCTCTATCTCGCTTATTCTTTACCTTGTGTATGAGATGCCTGCTTTGGATCGCCAAAAACACATTCCCTGACCGGGAATTTTACCCTGGCCGTGGCGGTGAGAGCGCCGAATCCTAGCCACTAGACCAGCAGGGAAGGGCTTGTGTTGACCTGCCCATGAGAGCATCTGTGGGTGCCATGTTTAAATATGTTGAAGCACAAAATTGTGTTTTCTGCCTCCAAAAAAGCAAGTCTTTCATTTGTCCTAAAAACATGCTGTGCCCAGCCCCATGTAAGGGTCGAACTCACAACCTACAGATTAAAAGACTGATGTTCTATCTAACTGTGCGTACAAGGTCAGTTTTATTTTGTCAAATTTCAGGACTGCCAAGCGGTCTAAAGCGTCTGTTCGAATGGCACTTCTGACAAGTTTTTCCACTACAATCACACTGGAACCTAAGAGATGCCTGCACTGAGCTCTGAAAATGTAAGTGTTTATGGTTGTTTTCAAGCTTTGGTTTGTGTATGTGCGTGTATGTTTTTTTTTTAACGAAAACTAGGTAACTAGCACTTTTCAAGCACACTACATCAATGAGCACAATGGCACTCTTGAATCAGCAAAATGAAGGCTACTGGGCCAAATGGGCAGCGGAATGTAACGCAATTGTTAACGCTTCTGACTATGATTCATAAGATTCTAGGTTTGGCTCTTGGTTGTCTCGGTTAGATTGTCTTTTTTGTTCTCCCTGACTCTCACGGCGTTCCAAACCTACTTTCCCTTGGATCCATTAGCTCTGTGTATTAGGAACATGCAAGCTAATTACAGTGCCTTCGATAGCTCAGCTGGTAGAGCGGAGGACTGTAGATGATACGATGGCCATCCTTAGGTCGCTGGTTCAATTCTGGCTCGAAGGAGTGTGTTTTGTTTTAGGCACTACTTGCCTTGCCCTCTATCTCGCTTATTCTTTACCTTGTGTATGAGATGCCTGCTTTGGATCGCCAAAAACACATTCCCTGACCGGGAATTTTACCGTGGCGGTGAGAGCGCCGAATATTAGCCACTAGACCAGCAGGGAAGGGCTTGTGTTGACCTGCCCATGAGAGCATCTGTGGGTGCCATGTTTAAATATGTTGAAGCGCAAGATTGTGTTTTCTGCCTCCAAAAAAGCAAGTCCTTCATTTGTCCTAAAAACATGCTGTGCCCAGCCCCATGTAAGGGTCGAACTCACAACCTACAGATTAAAAGACTGATGTTCTATCTAACTGTGCGTACAAGGTCAGTTTTATTTTGTCAAATTTCAGGACTGCCAAGCGGTCTAAGGCGTCTGTTCGAATGGCACTTCTGACAAGTTTTTCCACTACAATCACACTGGAACCTTTGCTTGAGCCACTGAGCTCTGAAAATGGAAGTGTTTATGGTTGTTTCCAAGCTTTGGTTTGTGTATGTGCATGTATGTTTTTTTTTTTAACGAAAACTAGGTATCTAGCACCTTTTCAAGCACACTACATCAATGAGCACAATGGCACTCTTGAATCAGCAAAATGAAGGCTACTGGGCCAAATGGGCAGCGGAACTGTGACGCAATTGTTAACGCTTCTGACTATGGATCCTAAGATTCTAGGTTTGGCTCTTGGTTGTCTCGGTTAGATTGTCTTTTTTTTGTTCTCCCTGACTCTCACGGTGTTCCAAACCTACTTTCCCTTGGATCCATTAGCTCTGTGTATTAGGAACATGCAAACTAAATACAGTGCCTTCGATAGCTCAGCTGGTAGAGCGGAGGACTGTAGATGATACATTGGCCATCCTTAGGTCGCTGGTTGAATTCCGTCTCGAAGGAGTGTGTTTTGTTTTAGGCACTACTTGCCTTGCCCTCTATCTCACTTATTCTCTAGCTTGTGTAATAGATGCCTGCTTTGGATCGCCAAAAACACATTCCCTGACCAGGAATCGAACCCGGCCATGGCGGTGAGAGCTCGAATCCTAGCCACTAGACCACCAGGGAAGGGCTTGTGTTAAGCTGCCCATGAGAGCATCCGTGGATGCCATGTTTAAATATGTTGAAGCGCAAGATTGTGTTTATTGCCTCCAGAAAAGAAAGTCTTTCATTTGTCCTAAAAACATGCTGTGCCCAGCCCCATGTAAGGGTCAAACTCACAGCCTACAGATTAAAAGACTGATGTTCTATCTAACTGTGCGTACAAGGTCAGTTATATTTGGTCAAATTTCAGGACTGCCAAGCGGTCTAAGGCATCTTTTCGAATGGCACTTCTGACAAGTTTTTCCACTACAATCACACTGGAACCTAAGAGATGCCTGCACTGCACATCCTTAGGTTGCTGGTTCAATTCGGCTCGAAGGAGTGTGTTTTGTTTTAGGCACTACATGCCTTGCCCTCTATCTCGCTTATTCTTTACCTTGTGTATGAGATGCCTGCTTTGGATCGCTAAAAACACATTCCCTGACCGGGAATTTTACCGTGGCGCGGTGAGAGCGCTGAATACTAGCCACTAGACCAGCAGGGAAGGGCTTGTGTTGACCTGCCCATGAGAGCATCTGTGGGTGCCATGTTTAAATATGTTGAAGCGCAAGATTGTGTTTTCTGCCTCCAAAAAAGCAAGTCTTTCATTTGTCCTAAAAACATGCTGTGCCCAGCCCCATGTAAGGGTCGAACTCACAACCTACAGATTAAAAGACTGATGTTCTATCTAACTGTGCGTACAAGGTCAGTTTTATTTTGTCAAATTTCAGGACTGCCAAGCGGTCTAAGGCGTCTGTTCGAATGGACCTTCTGACAAGTTTTTCCACTACAATCACACTGGAACCTAAGAGATGCCTGCACTGAGCTCTGAAAATGTAAGTGTTTATGGTTGTTTTCAAGCTTTGGTTTGTGTATGTGCGTGTATGTTTTGTTTTTTTAACGAAAACTAGGTAACTAGCACTTTTCAAGCACACTACATCAATGAGCACAATGGCACTCTTGAATCAGCAAAATGAAGGCTACTGGGCCAAATGGGCAGCGGAATGTAACGCAATTGTTAACGCTTCTGACTATGATTCATAAGATTCTAGGTTTGGCTCTTGGTTGTCTCGGTTAGATTGTCTTTTTTTGTTCTCCCTGACTCTCACGGCGTTCCAAACCTACTTTCCCTTGGATCCATTAGCTCTGTGTATTAGGAACATGCAAGCTAATTACAGTGCCTTCGATAGCTCAGCTGGTAGAGCGGAGGACTGTAGATGATACGATGGCCATCCTTAGGTCGCTGGTTCAATTCCGGCTCGAAGGAGTGTGTTTTGTTTTAGGCACTACTTGCCTTGCCCTCTATCTCAGCTTATTCTTTACCTTGTGTATGAGATGCCTGCTTTGGATCGCTAAAAACACATTCCCTGACCGGGAATTTTACCCTGGCCGTGGCGGTGAGAGCTCGAATCCTAGCCACTAGACCAGCAGGGAAGGGCTTGTGTTGACCTGCCCATGAGAGCATCTGTGGGTGCCATGTTTAAATATGTTGAAGCACAAAATTGTGTTTTCTGCCTCCAAAAAGCAAGTCTTTCATTTGTCCTAAAAACATGCTGTGCCCAGCCCCATGTAAGGGTCGAACTCACAACCTACAGATTAAAAGACTGATGTTCTATCTAACTGTGCGTACAAGGTCAGTTTTATTTTGTCAAATTTCAGGACTGCCAAGCGGTCTAAGGCGTCTGTTCGAATGGCACTTCTGACAAGTTTTTCCACTACAATCACACTGGAACCTAAGAGATGCCTGCACTGAGCTCTGAAAATGTAAGTGTTTATGGTTGTTTTCAAGCTTTGGTTTGTGTATGTGCGTGTATGTTTTTTTTTTAACGAAAACTAGGTAACTAGCACTTTTCAAGCACACTACATCAATGAGCACAATGGCACTCTTGAATCAGCAAAATGAAGGCTACTGGGCCAAATGGGCAGCGGAATGTAACGCAATTGTTAACGCTTCTGACTATGATTCATAAGATTCTAGGTTTGGCTCTTGGTTGTCTCGGTTAGATTGTCTTTTTTGTTCTCCCTGACTCTCACGGCGTTCCAAACCTACTTTCCCTTGGATCCATTAGCTCTGTGTATTAGGAACATGCAAGCTAATTACAGTGCCTTCGATAGCTCAGCTGGTAGAGCGGAGGACTGTAGATGATATGATGGCTATCCTTAGGTCGCTGGTTCAATTCTGGCTCGAAGGAGTGTGTTTTGTTTTAGGCACTACTTGCCTTGCCCTCTATCTCGCTTATTCTTTACCTTGTGTATGAGATGCCTGCTTTGGATCGCTAAAAACACATTCCCTGACCGGGAATTTTACCGTGGCGTGGTGAGAGCGCCGAATATTAGCCACTAGACCAGCAGGGAAGGGCTTGTGTTGATCTGCCCATGAGAGCATCTGTGGGTGCCATGTTTAAATATGTTGAAGCGCAAGATTGTGTTTTCTGCCTCCAAAAAAGCAAGTCCTTCATTTGTCCTAAAAACATGCTGTGCCCAGCCCCATGTAAGGGTCGAACTCACAACCTACAGATTAAAAGACTGATGTTCTATCTAACTGTGCGTACAAGGTCAGTTTTATTTTGTCAAATTTCAGGACTGCCAAGCGGTCTAAGGCGTCTGTTCGAATGGCACTTCTGACAAGTTTTTCCACTACAATCACACTGGAACCTAAGAGATGCCTGCACTGAGCTCTGAAAATGGAAGTGTTTATGGTTGTTTCCAAGCTTTGGTTTGTGTATGTGCATGTATGTTTTTTTTTTTTTTGAACGAAAACTAGGTAACTAGCACTTTTCAAGCACACTACATGAATGAGCACAATGGCACTCTTGAATCAGCAAAATGAAGGCTACTGGGCCAAATGGGCAGCGGAACTGTGACGCAATTGTTAACTCTTCTGACTATGGATCATAAGATTCTAGGTTTGGCTCTTGTTGTCTCGGTTAGATTCTCTTTTTTTGTTCTCCATGACTCTCACGGCGTTACAAACTTACTTTCCCTTGGATCCATTAGCTCTGTGTATTAGGAACATTCAAACTAAGTACTGTTCCTTTGATAGCTCAGCTTGTAGAGTGGAGGACTGTAGATGATACATTGTCTATCTTTAGGTCGCTGGTTCAATTCCGTCTCGAAGGAGTGTGTTTTCTTTTAGGCACTACTTGCCTCGCCCTCTATCTCGCTTATTCTTTACCTTGTGTAAGAGATGCCTGCTTTGTGAACACGAAACTTACTGTGAGGGAACGCAAACTATTGTGAGTGAACACAAAACTTACTGGGAGGGAACGCAAACTATTGGGAGGGAACGCAAAACTTACTGCAAGGAGCGCAAACTATTGGGAGGGAACGCAAAACTTACTGCAAGGAACGCAAACTATTATTAGGGAACACAAAACTTAGTGCAAGGGAACGCAAACTATTGGGAGGGAACGCAAAACTTACTGCAAGGAACTCAAACTATTGCATTGAAACAAACTTACTGCGAGGGAACACAAAACTACTGCGAGGGAATGCAAAAGTTATTGTGAGGGAACGCAAACTATTGCAAGGGAGGACATGATGTCATTGTGATTACATCACTCCTGCAGTATCTCAAAACTATAAAGCTTATTTCATCCTTAACCCTCAAACCTCACTGCTGCTTCAGGGGAAATGATTATATGTGTGTTAGACAGGGATGGAAAATGTACTTTGGGTATTTCTACATTTGCACCAGATGTATTCATGTTCTTCTGTGATCAGACTTGTCCCACTCTAATGGTGATGGGCCTTTCTGTAAACTCCTCCTTGTAATAGTATCAGATTTAAGGAGAAACCACAGATCTCAGCAGACAGCATCAAATGAGTCATCTACCAGCTGGGTTTGCTCATGGAATCACATTTCAGATCCTCCAGAATGTTCCAAGCCATAATCCTGACAGTGAATCGACGCTCAATGATGGAATGTGGGATTCATTTGGAAATAGTATGTGTGTGCATGTGAGTGAGTGTGGCTTGTGAGTTTCAAAACCTAGTGAGTGACCTACGTAGTCAGTATTTTAACACATCATAGGCATACATGCTCCTGGCAGTGTCAAATGGTAGACAGCATGAAATCAGCTCACTAGATTTTGAAACAGTCACAATCTATTAGGGTCATTCCTGGGATTCTGTAATATTTCAGTCTCCCAGACCTTATGAAATGGTGGTTCACTAAAATGAAATGTTGAAAGCTTTTTTGCAAGATGCTGATATGTCCATTATTATGAATGAAAATAATTACTGCATTAAAATGATCATTATCATTAAAGAATGTCTTCTATCTTAAAACAGGCATTTTGTCATATCCCTGAGGCACTTCACTAAATTTGCCCCTAGAAAAAAAATTATAATAAAAAGCACACTGTCTATAATGTTTGTCATTAATGTCAACATGTATTTCGGTTTCTTTGCTAAGAAAGATATTTGACCATATAATACATTATCATTTTTTTAATCAAAATCAGGCTATAAAGTTTGTCCCTCAGTCTGAACTCAACCCTGTCACACTTAAAATTTTCCATCTCTAAAAATTTGGGTTCCACACATTGAAGTTTTCTTAACAGTCTGGTGTAGGAAATATCATAATCTGTGTTTATATTTTAAGTGTATTACAGTAAGATGTGTATAAACCTCATCACATGAAATTCAGATATTAAATCAGTACTTTTCAAAATGATAATTTAATCCATAAATACAGTATATATAGAATGTATTAATTTAATTCATGCTATGTGGTGGAACAGTGAATATTTTGAGCAAAATAACTCCGTCACACTCAACCCTGTCACATTTCTTCACTGTCCACGTGTGACGGGTTGAGTTATTCACTACATTTATGAATGTTGTAACAAGAATAGTCAATATATTATGCATTATATATTACATGTATTTACTTTAATGAAACATGGTGTTAAATATATGAGGGTGCAAGTCATCTAGTGGTGGGAGAGTTGTGACGGGGTTGAGACGAGTGACAATATTTGAAAATTAAAATAGAAATAAAAATCAGTTTATTGTTTGCTGAGCACAGCCTGACATGTTAAGAGCTAGCAATAAAAAGTTGTTTTAGTTAAAAATCTGAATTTAATATTTATTTATTTTTTACAAAAAAACAATGAAGCCACAGACACACATTTTGACTTTTTGTATCTTTTTCACAAAATATGAAAAATGTCAGAAATCTGAATTTTGTAGTCATTCAATTTCTATGAGGGACACATAAACAGCAGGTAGATGTTTATTTTATAACAAGTATTGTGTAGAATCATTTTCAAACCACTTCCGTTATGTTCGTGATGGGGTTGAGGAAAAATGTGTGCAAATCAGAAAAAAAAAGGAAATAATAAAAGGGATTTGATGCCTGATGTGGAAAAATATGATTTGTTGGAGGTTATTATGTGCCTAATGTTTTGGTGTATTCTGACAATTAATCAAATGTAGTCGGGGGAAAAAATTCCACATTAAAATATTACTAACTCTTTACATCATAGAACTGAACTGTTAAAATCCACGTGAATGAACACGTGTGTGTGTGTGTGTGTGTGTGTGTGTGTGTGTGTGTGTGTGTGTGTGAGCATGTATTTATCACTTTGTGGGGACCAAATGTCCCCATAAGGATAGTAAAACCCCAAATTTTTATGTTGTGGGGACATTTTGTCGGTCCCCATGAGGAAAACAGCTTATAAATCATACTAAATTATGTTTTTTGAAAATGTAAAAATGCAGAACGTTAGGGGATAGAATATATAGTTTGTACAGTATAATAATCCTTATGTCTATGGAAAGTCCCCATAAAACATGGAGACCCAACGTCTGTGTGTGTGTGTGTGTGTGTGTGTGTGTGATGTCATATCCACAGTATGCAAGTAAACGCTGAGCGCTTTGTGTTAAATGTCCTTGCAATGCAAAGGACAAACCTTGGTGTGACAGAAGTTAAACACTGATGTGTAAACTGTTTGTGTTCTATGCATGGAAAGCCTGTTTTGAGCACAGATGTCCAAGATACACTAAATAGGACAGACAGACAGATAGATAGATATACTGTTTGCTTAGTAGTTGAAACAGTTCGAGAAATAAAGTTATCAGTTCATGTGCGCTATCTACAGATAAAAAGAGGAATGACATGCAGTAACAACAGTAACCAGCAGGGGGAAGTATTTCCTAATTAAAATCAAATAACAATGTCACTATTTGATATTTCATTAATTGTAGTGAAAGTTATTTAATTATTAGCTCATTTGAATTACCAACCTAATATTTAACTGTGTCCCACATTGCATGCAACCCTGTTACTGCATGAGTTTCCACCATTACAAAAGACATAACCAAGGGCGTAGGCTTGATTTGAAAGTTGGTAGGGACATCTTGTAAGGGGGGAAGTATTGGCTAAATTAATGTTATACTTTGTCTGCAGAAAATATGAAATGTTAGTTAAAATGCATATATCCTTACACTGAAATAGACCGACTCATTCTGATGAGCTCTGCTTGCTTGACTCTCTCACACACACACACACAGGTACATTCAAAGTATTCTTGTTTAAATCTATTAGTTTAAAGGATTGTACCAATAATACAAAAGGAAATATGCCCATGTAATCTCCAGAGAATTATTATTAAAGCCTTATACAGTAAACATGACTGTGATTGGTGCATCCTAAATAGTGCTGAGAAAAGTAACAGTTTCAACATGACAATAATTTATGTGCTGCTACAGATGTCAGACAATCATTTACACATGAATAATGATACTGAGAATTTTTAATAGTCATTCAAATGAAAATAAAAACATATTATAACGTTAAAGTTTTTTCTAAGTGGTAAAATTGCCCAAATGTTGATCAGGACATTTTTGTTTTTCTTATTGTTGATAGGGACATGTCCCCATCATCCCTACCTAAATCTACCCATATTTTAGTAAATGTGACGCCACAAGTAACAACATTAGGACTTACACAATCTTCATCAGAATCAATCATTCAACTCTGCTTCCCAAAGGTATTTTAAGAACAAATCACCAAACAAATATTTTTTTATCAAATCTATAGAAAATGTAAGTTTATCTACAACTACAAACAGTTCCAACATTTGGTCCCAAATTAACTCATACCTACAAAGTGACAAATTCATTTAGTGTACTTTTGTAACCCTGTTACCCATTCTGACATACAGTAGTTTTTATTTTATTTCATCTATTTAGCTTTGAAATAAAATGTAAGTGTTCATTCCTAGAAAATGACAAAAGCAAACAAATCAGGGTTTTAAACTGTATATAGACATATCTGAGTAACAGGGTTGCCAAAAATGGAAAACCTCAAATAAAGTAAATAGAAAATAAAACATTTATATAATATTTATTTGAACCTCCTGAGGATGATCAACCTTTTCTGAAGGTTAAGCACCTCCATTCACTGACCATTTGTCGAAGAAGAAAAAAACAACAACTTCATTTGACCATATTAACCAAATAACCTTATTTGTGGAAAGTGATAATACATGAGAACGGACAGATGCTGCGAGCAGGTACAGATGCATAATCCTCCAGAGCCCTTGAACACCTGCCGAAAGAACATCCAGAACTCAAAACAGACCGCTGTGACCCTTCAAACACTGATTGCTTGTGCTTAAACAAACCTTGACATTTCTATTAATCACACCATTTGTCCTTATTGGTGGTGTTTACGAAGGCAAGCATCACTTTTATTGTTTATACTTTAGGTTAAGGATTTTAAGGGGGCTTTCACACTAGCACTTTTGGTGCGCACCCGGGTTCGAATGACGTCAGAGTTCGATTCGTTTGGATGATGAGAACGCTGTCTTCCGAACTCGGGTGTGCACCCGCGAACCGTACTCGGGTCCGCTTAAAAAGGTGGTCTGTGGTACGGTTCATGTGAACTCCAGTACGGTTCGCTGCTGATATGAACGCAATCGAACCAAACCGTGGAAGTGAACCGCTATTAATGACGTAAATGTGGTCGTCAGTCTCACACGCGTCACTTTCAAAATGAGCGGAAAGGGTTTACTTTTGTGCGTGCGTGCGTGTGTGCGTGCGTGCGTGTGTGCGTGTGTGTGTGTGTGTATACACTTACCTTGACGAAAAGCGGGATTGACGCACACGCACACGCACTGCAAGCAGAGAGATGATTTCTGCTTGCCTTCGCAAAAATTGTCTTCGGAGGACAGCCCGCTGTCTTTTGACCGATTTCAGTATTTTTGCGGCAGACAAACGCAAGTGTGTTTCTGTATCTTGATGTTGAAAACCAAACCAAAGGTTAAAAAAAAAGAACAAATGTGAACCGAGCAAGTCTATTCATTGAATTTTGACGCCTTTTCATTTCGCGGTTATCAAGCAACACGATTACGCACCAGCTGCAGCTTGATGACGCAAGCGTACCGCGGTTCGGATACAAATATATAATGTGAACACAGTCCATCGGGGGCAGGGGGGAGGGGGGAGCAATCGAACTCGGGTTCGGAACAGGCAATCGAACCAAGTGTGAAAGCCCCCTAAGAAACCCCTAACCCTAGTATTAAGCTTAATTGTGAAATTTGTCCCAGGCTATAAATATGAATGATAACTCAAATCATGTGACTTGATGAGAAAAGGTTTTCTCTTTTACTCGTTGAAAAAAATCCCATAGACTTACCTTGAATTTTTATGCCATTAAGATGTTTTAAAACATCATCATAAGGAGACACACTTCAGAACAATCTCTGGCTATTTCTCCTCGCCTGCACAGGTCATCTCTGCTGCAGAAGCAATGAATATCATATAATGCCCTAAAACTTTGTGCATGTGTGTATGAATGGCCCAATATTTGTGACTAAATGTACAAATGACATTATGGAAACATTGCTCAAATGGCTTTAACTAAACAAAAACATGACGCAGATGAATTCAGTCATTCTATAATACGCTTTACAGGACAACAGAAGCAGAGTGGCAGGTCTGTTGAGTGCTGAGGGTGTTAGGTAACATGTGCAGCACCTGCTGCTCCTAATAAAGACTGAAACATGTATTCGCTCTGCTCTCCACTGGACACTAATGTCATTTAAACCACATGACGTCATTTATCCAGTCAGACCAAAATACTAAAGCACCATAACTGAAATGGAAGGGCATGATGATTTGTTCATAGGGCATTTTACAGAGAGACATTTACTGTGGTCATGATGATGAAACAGATGTGTTTGAATAGCCTACAGTAGTTAATGACATGTCCATGACCTTTTTAGGATTTTAGATAAAAATGTATATCATATATAATGGAAAGTGTACACTCACCTAAAGGATTATTAGGAACACCATACTAATACTGTGTTTGACCCCCTTTCGCCTTCAGAACTGCCTTAATTCTACGTGGCATTGATTCAACAAGGTGCTGAAAGCATTCTTTAGAAATGTTGGCCCATATTGCTAGGATAGCATCTTGCAGTTGATGGAGATTTGTGGGATGCACATCCAGGGCACGAAGCTCCCGTTCCACCACATCCCAAAGATGCTCTATTGGGTTGAGATCTGGTGACTGTGGGGGCCATTTTAGTACAGTGAACTCATTGTCATGTTCAAGAAACCAATTTGAAATGATTCGAGCTTTGTGACATGGTGCATTATCCTGCTGGAAGTAGCCATCAGAGCATGGGTACATGGTGGCCATAAAGGGATGGACATGGTCAGAAACAATGCTCAGGTAGGCCGTGGCATTTAAACGATGCCCAATTGGCACTAAGGGGCCTAAAGTGTGCCAAGAAAACATCCCCCACACCATTACACCACCACCACCAGCCTGCACAGTGGTAACAAGGCATGATGGATCCATGTTCTCATTCTGTTTACGCCAAATTCTGACTCTACCATCTGAATGTCTCAACTGAAATCGAGACTCATCAGACCAGGCAACATTTTTCCAGTCTTCAACTGTCCAATTTTGGTGCGCTCTTGCAAATTGTAGCCTCTTTTTCCTATTTGTAGTGGAGATGAGTGGTACCCGGTGGGGTCTTCTGCTGTTGTAGCCCATCCGCCTCAAGGTTGTGCGTGTTGTGGCTTCACAAATGCTTTGCTGCATACCTCGGTTGTAACGAGTGGTTATTTCAGGCAAAGTTGCTCTTCTATCAGCTTGAATCAGTCGGCCCATTCTCCTCTGACCTCTAGCATAAACAAGGCATTTTCGCCCACAGGACTGCCGCATACTGGATGTTTTTCCCTTTTCACACCATTCTTTGTAAACCCTAGAAATAGTTGTGCGTGAAAATCCCAGTAACTGAGCAGATTGTGAAATACTCAGACCGGCCCGTCTGGCACCAACAACCATGCCACGCTCAAAATTGCTTAAATCACCTTTCTTTCCCATTCTGACATTCAGTTTGGAGTTCAGGAGATTGTCTTGACCAGGACCACACCCCTAAATGCATTGAAGCAACTGCCATGTGATTGGTTGATTAGATAATTGCATTAATGAGAAATTGAACAGGTGTTCCTAATAATCCTTTAGGTGAGTGTATATTATAGATGCAGCAACTGGCCACCTTTTCTTTGGTGTTTTTATGACTTTTAAACATCTTTTTTTGTTTTTGCAGATATTGTGCTGTCATACTGTTTTAACAGCACTGGTAAGCATCAGTACTTGTATCACTCCATTTCTCTGTGTTCCCTGTGTACCAAATAGTGGTGGGGATTTTGATCCACTGTTCATTTTGATTCATTGATTCGTTGATTCGTTTCCCTTTTTCGCACCAGTCGGTGGCGAATAATTAGCATCTGTTATGTTATGTCATTGTATCATTGATTTGAGTAAAACACTGTCATCGTTTTTCATGTATGACATTTGTAGTTCTCAAGCGAACTCTTCTTCCGTCGAGCAAGGGATTGTGGGCAATATTAGCCGAAAAAGTTGCTGCCTTCAAGTGCACCTGTGAAGCTCGGAGTCGGCATTCATTACTAAGACATGTCACACATTCATGTGGGAAACAAAATTCGGAAGAAGCCAAACTTAAACAATTACGCAATAAACAATGGCAAAAGCTATTTTCTGTTGTACCGGTAAATAAACATTAGCGAATAAACCTACATCACTCATAAATTACATATATGATTTATGAATGCATGGAATCTAACATATTGTTATTTAATTTGCTTAAAACAAACCACAAAGGGTGAGTCATTAGTTGACTGTCATATATAACAAATTATTATTATTGGAATAAATGATAGAAGTTTAAATATTGGAATTATGCTAAATCATTGCTTCCCATCATATTTTATGTCAACATGTTACATGCCCCCTCTCCTTCTAATTGCGATATTTCTGACTCCACTTGAAGGGGACAATTGTTTACGGATCCATCCATCCATCTTCAACCGCTTATCCGAAGTCGGGTCGCGGGGGCAGCTGCTCCAACAGGGTGCCCCAAACTTCCCTATCCTGAGCCACATTAACCAGCTCTGACTGGGGGACTCCGAGGCGTTCCCAGGCCAGTGTGAAGATGTAATCTCTCCACCTAATCCTGGGTCTTCCCCGAGGCCTCCTCCCAGCTGGACGTGCCTGAAACACCTCCCTAGGTAGGCGGCCAGGGGGCATCCTTACCAGATGCCCAAACCACCTCAACTGACTCCTTTCGACGCAAAGGAGCAGTGGCTCTACTCCGAGCTCCTCACGGATGACTGAGCTCCTCACCCTATCTCTAAGGGAGAAGCCCACCACCCTTCTGAGGAAGCCCATTTTGGCCACTTGTACTCACGACCTAGTTCTTTCAGTCATGACCCAGCCTTCATGACCATAGGTGAGGGTAGGAACAAAAATTGACCGGTAGATCGAGAGCTTTGCCTTCCGGCTCAGCTCTATTTTCGTGACAACGGTGCGATAGAGCGAGTGCAATACCGCCCCCGCTGCCCCGATTCTCTGGCCAACCTCCCGCTCCATTGTCCCCTCACTCGTGAACAAGACCCCGAGGTACTTGAACTCCTTCACTTGGGGCAATACCTCCTTCCCTACCTGGAGTACACACTCCATTGGGTTCCTGCTGAGAACCATAATCCAACGGATCCACACTTCGAAAATCTTCCAGAAATAGTAGACCATTCAGGCAACTTTGGAACACTCATTTCCACAGATTATGATTTTGGGTCACACTAATTCTAATCTTGGATACTGTTTAGGACGGTTTAGGATGCAGGGGAAGTGAACGAGAACCATTCATTTACTAAAAAGATTAAATCAACACCAATTTGTTCACAAATGTAATACCACTAGTTCCAAACCAGAGGAAGAAACACAGATAGCACACGAACATCTCTGCAATGTCTGTGGTGAACAAACGTCTTATAGACATATTGCAGCTGAGCTAACAATCAAAGAAATGCGTCATCCAGATAAACTGTAGGACTTTGAAGCAGAAGAGAACTAAGAGAAATTGAACAATTCCATACAAAATTACTTAAATCCAGAATTTATCCTGGGCTATAAAGAAATTAGGACTGGTGCCAGCAAGTCTGAGTTTGTCACATTTGTTAAATCTTAACTATGGTGAAGCACAGCAAAACTCCTTGATCTTTGATGTTAATCAGATAAACCCCCAACTCATCACATGACTGACCAGACAACTGACTAGGGAACGTTTTTTATGATCGCCATGGAAACCCAAGGAAATCCATTGTTCTTCAATATAACTCTCTACACTTAAAATTATTATACTAATCATGAGGCATGTTTCTGGCTTACAATCTCACATGAAGACATAATTCAAAAACATTTGACATGGACTTCGGACTGTCCTTATTTCACTACTATCCAAATACACAGCCTTGTGTAGGATTTTACCAAAAATTGACAAATGCATCTTATGCAGATGATAACCCCAACTAGTATGTTTATCATAATGTGTAATGTATTATCCATGTTGTAAAACCAATTAAT
The DNA here is from genome assembly GCF_025860055.1 of Xyrauchen texanus. Classification (NCBI taxonomy): domain Eukaryota; kingdom Metazoa; phylum Chordata; class Actinopteri; order Cypriniformes; family Catostomidae; genus Xyrauchen; species Xyrauchen texanus. The sequence continues at coordinate 6,693,427 of NC_068304.1, forward strand.
TAATCATTATGATTTTGAATCAGGTATTTTCATGTTTTGTAACTAGCACACTGAATACTCTTGAAAGTATGTCATATTTACTATCGATGAGTTTTATTTAACATGTCTCGGATGCAAATTAAGGTTATTTTCTAATATTCCTTAGTGTAAATATGATTTAATTATAAATTGCCCTATTTTGAGTGGGAACATAAATGAATTATCTTGAGGGGAGAACAGATATGACCATGTGACCCAGCAAAAGACACTTCTGATTGGCCAAACACCAAACAGGGTCGTCAAGATACTGAACAAGTATACTTCCAACAACTCCAGCAAGTCTACTTAGGGTCTTGAAATGAACCTGATTTGGAATAACAAACCACCCTCAAAGACATCTTCCTTCAAAACCTGCATCCCACGGTGAGCTATCATCTAGGAGTCACAGTCCCTGTCCTTGCACTATTATGGCTTAAAAAGGATCAGAAAGGACTCAAGATGACCAAGGCATCAGAAGATGACCAAGACTTCAGCAATGAGTAAATGGTTGCACTTATATAGCACCTTTTTAACCAGGATTCGAACCACCAACCCTGCAATTAGTGGCCAACCCAATCTACCAACTGAGCCACAGCCACCCTTGAGTGAAGAATATCCACTAGCATCAAACAATGTGACCCCCATATCAGCGCCAGACCCTGGTATTCATCCAACCACTGGGAGAAGCCATGGAATAAACCACGTCCGGACAACATGGGAACCCAGATAGACGTTCAAAGGCAACCGACGACGAAGTCTACCTCAGCATTGTTTAGACAGGCACAGAACTGAGATTGCACAATAGCCAGATAAGCCACCTTCAGAAGACTTACAACAATTGCTGGAGCTCCTGAAAGTATACTTCAATCATCCTCCCAAGCAAGACCATGAAAGAGAGAACAGTCTGACACAGATTAAAACAGTTTTACACACAGTTAGAACAGTCTGACACAGATCAATCTGTTCTAACAATACACTACTAACACATCCAACCTCTATAGAAAAATGTCAAACTGTTTTCCCCCATAGGCAAGGAATCCAACTCTAGTTTAAGGTACATAAGACCCAAACTACCCCACGCTAAATTCACATAAATACACCCCAGCCACACAATAGTAGATGTGTACAATCTGCACCCAAACCATTATAGGAAACACTCATACCTCTTGGAACAAAAATCTAAATGCTAATCCAAATTAATTAGCCGTTTAGGAAGTCATTGGCACTAAATCAGGATTGACAACTTATTATTTTCGTTCATGAGCCACCAATTCATTGAGGGTTCTGAAAGCCTAGTGTGAATAAGTCATTTGTTCTTAGCCATGATATTGTGGACAATAAACTGTCCCAACTAAAGTAAAGAAACTTACTGTGTTACGCTACAAAATTTAACTGTGCAGATCAATGTAAATAAGAACACGATTCTTCACACTTAGCCTTAAGGTACGTCCAGAGTGAAGAGCATCAAACAGCACTCAATCTCTCCTGTTATTAAAAGGGAATTCCTTCACCCTTGGTTCTGAATCACAACAGAAACATTTAGGAAGGAACCCTGCTAATTTAACCGATTCCCAATCAATTCGACAGCACAATCAATCGCTCATATTCATGACAATTTACTCCAGTTTCATTGAAATTATCTACCGGTTCCTGAACCTCAAATTATAATTACAGATGACTCCAAAACCAACAGATCACTATTACTTACAATCCATTACTCTGCACAAATCTTTTTGCCATTGATGGAGGTGTTGTTATTTGTTGTGTTTGTCTGCTTCTTCTGCCTGTTTTCCAGTGATTGTCGATGTTTCCACTTCAGTCTTCTATGCTCGACAGGGGGTTATATGTAGGACTTTGAAGCAGAAGAGAACTAAGAGAAATTTAACAATTCTATGCAAAATGACTAAAATCCAGAATAATACACTGTCATTCTCCTGGGCTATAAAGAAATTAGGACTGGTGCCAACAGTTTGTCGAGTTTGTCGTTTATGGCAAATTTTAACTGTGAGAGAAGCATAGAGAAACTCCTCAGTCTTTGATGTTAATCAGATAAACCCCCAACTCATGACATGACCTACCAGACCATTTGCTGGGGAACTCTTTTTATGATCACCATGGAAACCCAAGAAAATCCATTGTTCTTCAATATAACCAACTCTCTACACTTAAAATTATTATAATAATCATGAGGCAAAGCTTCTTGAACATTTAAATTACGACATAAAAGTTAATGATTAAACATTGCCCTATTTTGAGTGGGAAACAGAACAATGAGTCATAAATTAATTATCCTGAGGGGAGGACAGAATTGACCCATCAAAAGACACTTCTGATTGGCTCAAGACACTTTTGGGTTGTGGCCAACCTCACCTCAACAAAACCTCCCCGCCTAGGACGAACTCTCTTCTCGCTCCTTTGACTCTTCGTCACACACACACACCTGGACATCGGTCCTGGGGAGTTCTCCCTGATGGGAGTCCTCGCTTCCAGGGCTCTGCCTGGTCATTCCGTCATCCATCCCTCGACGCAACAGACAAAGAACTTCCATAAGCCAAGCCAAAGTAGATTGACTTGAACGCCAAACAACGCAACGCAAGTACCTCCAGACTTTCGCTGAAATCTGGTGCTTTCTTTAATATAATTTGAGTTAACCGATTTCAAATCACAGTGTACTAAATTAAGTATTTTAAGTATTGGTGGTTTAAGGTAAGGTCTATTGACTCCATCAAGTTCATAGTTCTGTTATAGATAATTATAGATAATCAACTCATCTTTTGTACAAACTCACATACCAACCTGTGATTATGTTTGTTTGTCTGTGTTTTTACAAGATTTACGTTATAGATTAGTTAATAAAGTCTTGTTTGTATTCAAAGAGAAGTTGACTGTATTTCATTAAATCATATCACTCCCTTGAAATCTATTGATCCTAAGCTACATGCTCATAAACAATATTTCAATCTATTTGTGAAATTATTTTCAATGGCCATGAAAGTAGTATTACAGTAAGAATTAATCATATGTTCCGATCAACTCATCGCTGGCCGAAGACTTGGATCGGAAGTAATCATTGACTCTGTTAATATTCCTCAAACAAATCGCTAATTTCATTATTGAGCTACGTTCCTTGCATATAAATTATTAGCAGGTACAATGAGCCTGTTGTATTACAAATTGAATGGTGGAGAATTTTAATCCGATTTCTAGTCTCCTCAGATGTCATTTATCACGCAAATATTTGTTTAAATTTTTTTGGTGGTCGAATGCAGCCAAGATTCTTAAACAAATTCATTATTTATATTTTCTTACAAAACACACACATCAAGTAGCCGTCTGGGTGGTGTACTCATGCCATCAGGGGAGCAATGGAGAGAGTGTATATACTTGATGCTTTGGCTTCTGTTGAAACAATTTTTGCAGGCGCAGAAGAAATGTACTAAGTAACTGGCAAATTTATGTCTGAAATGTATATTACTCAACAATATTTGACTTAAACTTTTGTAGAAAAAATTGTTGCTCACGTGTAGCACGTGTACTATACATCCCCGAAATTACTATTTAGGGGGTTTCACATGAAAAGCATCACATTCTAATTAACATCTGCTAAACATCTTAAAAAGATCAGATTTACAAACATTCTGAATCATAACGTCTCAAAGACATCTGCTGAATGACTTATTGACATCCGAGAGGAAACGTCGTATTGCAGATGAGAAAACAACCTAAAGAACTATGTCTTCTAGATGTAAACACACACTTTGTCACTTTGTGCTTGTGTGTAGTAGCAGTATAGTCCTGTACAAGGCAGAAAGGTCCGCATTCTCCGGGGTAATGCTCAATGGAGAATAGATTTAGATGCTTGAACATTGTGGGGTAGCAGCGTGAAGCACATGTTTCCATTGATAATATTATAAATATAAGGTGGTTGTACTTGCTAGTTTTTATTATTGGGGGGTTACCTCCCCCCACACCCTCTGGAATCTATGCCCTTGGAGGTGTCAAATGACTTGATTGGGTAACACACTGCTCCCTGTTCAGCAGAATAGCAGGACAATCATATTCCTTCCAAAATTCTGTAAACTCCACTTCCTATCATTCAAATTCAAATTATAATTCAACTTCCTGTGGGGCGTGACCAATTCAGTTAAAACTCATGAATTGAAAGGGAGTTCATTCTGCTAATCTTAATTTTAAACAACCAAGTCCACTACAGCTTTTAATTGTTGTATAATTTAAATTCACAGTAAGAACACATCTGAAGGGAATCAGAGAATACAGATATGAACATGCATAGACGTGTATAGTGGTTTCTAACTGTCTGTTTGGTTTAACTGTCTAGTTCCAGCCAGTTTCCTCTCTTGACAGTTGTGCTACCTCAATTCAGCAAACTGTAGACATCTGCTTTCACCTTTCCAGGTCAAGTGTGGTTTACTGTTTACCAGAAACAGCTCAGAGGTGAGGAAAAAATACAACCTTGCTGTCATTTTACATCTTTCAGATTTGTATGTTCTTTGCACTGTTTTTTTTTTTTTTTTTCATTAATTACAGTCTTTGTCCTCTATATACCAAAATCTAAAGGAAATCCTCATCATTAATTATTATTATTATAAAAAGTCCAATGCAGGACCAGTTTTCATTATGTTCGATAATGTTATGTTGTGTTAAATAATGTGCATTTATTCACAAGTTCAGTTGATCATATGAAAGCAGCTTAAAGCATTTGAGAGTGCCAATGCCGTTTGTTTTGTGACATTAAAGTGTTACATTTCTTCAGTTTGTGTAAACTAACTGCAGTTGTAATTTCCAAGCAAATAAAGACACAAAGATGCTATTTAACGTTCCAGAATAAAATCAAATACCAGAAGGTTTCCTCCCTAAACAAATTGACATAACATTGTCCTCATTTACTATCTTAAATTTTTATTTTCCCCTAAACGCTTCACAAGTCAACGTTGCGTTTTACCCTTCAATACCGCTCACCATTTTCAACGTTGCGTTTTACCCTGCTATTGGCGCGACGCAAGCAAACAAACTCTTTGATTGGTCGACTAGGTGCTGACGTCGTTTTGGGAGCGGTCTTGACAGTCGCGTTGCTTCACGGCGCTAGTAGTCTTTGATTAGTCAACTGGATACTGACGTCACATTCCAGCCGCAACTCTGAAAGACGCGACGCGCTTACTCGCTATTGCAGGCGGCGTAGATTGGGTGTCCTCATCACACACGTGCGCAGATCAGGTTTCACCGGACTGACCGCGTACCTCGCGCAGGCTCACGGTAAACACAATGGCGCCTGGAAAATCACACATCTCTCCCGTTTCCTTTTAGCTATTACAGCTAAAAATGCGCTGCGTGCGGTGTGACGCTGGAAACATGCGTATTTTTATCCTGTAAATAATATAATTTGGTGGTGAAGCTTTTATTATAATAACGGATTGAAGATGGCGGAGTTTTCTCCGGTGCTGCCTCCGCTGCGCGATGATGGAGGATGCGGACGGTACGGGCAGCCGCTGTTCCCCAGATCCCGGTCCGGTTCGGAGTCGGACAGTGAGTTATCGCAGAGTTTGGCCCGAACAAAGACGCGCTCGTATGGCAGCACCGCGAGCGTCACGGCGCCGGTAGGAGAGAAATACAAAGAACACCGGGTCACGGATGGGGACACACTGCAGGGCATAGCGCTTAAATACGGGGTTACGGTAAGATTATAAGTCTAAAATCAGTTTAAACGCACATACGGCCATTGCTGTGGCTCAAAAGCATGTGAGTTTTTTTTTTTTTGTGCGTCATGAGCAGCACCTGTAGCTTATTTGGACATCATGCTGCAGCATTTTTGGAAATCATCATACTATGTTGTCTACATTATCATGGGCTGTGTACACTTTTAAGACAGCATTTTTTGGCATCATGCGCATTCTAAGATGCCAAATAATGCTGTAGCTCAAAATGTAGTTGGCACCCTACTTAGGCCGCCTTTATGTGCATCTAAACCACGTGCAACATTTTTGGCATAATTTAAGTAAGTTCACCATTTTTGGGCATCTTAAGCACCTGCAGCTTTTTGAACGTGCAAACTCACCTATGATGTGCAAAAATGCTGTCTAGTAGTAGGAAATAAGACCATCTATGTGACCTTTAATTGCAGAGGATGTACATATATGCAAATCTATGAGATGATGCATGTTGTAAATTCCTAAGTGCAACTTATGCAATGATGATGAAACAAGATAGATAGATAAAACTAATTAATAATAAACATTGTGATGCATTTGGGGGGGCAAAATAATCTAAATACACAGATGCATGTGCTGTATGTGACCTTTAGTCTCAAAGGATGGGACTATGCAAGTATAAGATGATTGCATATGATCTGACCCTGCAGGCAGCTTGTGCATTGATGATGAGACTGGAAATAAATGTGAGATTTAACAGATTTTGATCATAACACTACACACACAGCTATTACTGACTATGTTATGAGATATCTTGGTGGTTTTGAGAAATGTAAACCTAATGGCCATTGGTTCCAAACTGATTTTGCAAGTGGTGACCCAACAGAGTACCAACATTGTTTACTGAACAAAAGTCAACTAAAAAACAGTTTTGTTCTCTAAATGTCTCTTGAGCATAAAACACATTATGCTTGACACAAACCATGCATAATCTCTTGGCAAGTCAGCTTATGTTTAAATTTTTCTTAGCATTAGGAGATGTCATTCAACATGTCTATGTTTACGGCTACCTTATTTGGCTAGCTTTTAAGTTCTAGAGTTGGTAGAACCTTATCAGACCTGCGACCCACCAGTTGACAACCACTGCAGTTCTTCATCTCAGAGCAAATATTTACTTCTGTAGATTTGGTAACTAACAAAAGTACATGCTGTTAATGTTGAACAAGCAGATAGATAGATGGATTTGTGTACAGTTTAACTATTTGCAGTGTTTCACTTTTACAACAGGAAATAACAAGATTTAAGTGCTGACATGAACACACTGAATGTTTGCTTAGTAGTTGACACATTTCGAGGATTAAAGTTCATTGTGGATGGAAAGGTTTTAGGTTAGACACTGTTTTTTGTCAATAAAAAGCTCATATTTGCACGTCTGTTTTTTCTACAGATGGAGCAAATCAAACGAGTAAATAAGCTTTTCAGTAATGACTGCATATTCCTGCGAAACACACTCAATATTCCCGTTAAGTCAGAAAAACATTCCCTCTTTAATGGACTGTCTCTGGAGTCGCCCGACAGTGAGGGAAGCACGCCGCAGGATTCGTCCTGCATGAGTCAAGATATGGACGTCTCGTCCCCCCCACCAGAACCAGCAGTTCCAGAACCCAACACCCGACCCGTGCAGGCCGCGGAGCTGTCTGCGAAAGACTACTTGCACCGGCTGGACTTGCAGATCAAACAGTCCAAACAAGCCGCCCGCAAACTCAAAGAGGATGGTGGGAGGTAAATGGAGTGAATGTGTGACCTTTGACCTTTGACCTTGCATGACCTCTATGTAATAAGCTCATCCATGATGGTTGAAAATACTGTCTTATGTAGGCATCCCGCTATGTTTTGAACAGAGCTAATGTCCAAACGTTGCTCAGGTTTCGTTCTGATGTGTTGGATGCTTGAGAATGTGGTCTGCTGATCTGTGGGTTGGACGTAGTAATTGAAATCTGTCCATCAGATCCCTCAGTTTGACTTACTGCAGTTTTTATTTTAGCTGAGTTAGTCAGACTGCCAGTGATGCATCTACTTATGTGAGACAGCAAGATTGTCTGCTTGTCGTCTTCTCTTCAGTTTAAAGCAGTCACTCACTAGAGGATAGTGAAATGTGAAACGTGTTTTTAAAAAAAAGGCATATTCTGTGGTAAGATATTTTTAGTCTTAACCAAGCACTGTGGTTAAAAAAATTCTCAACGTGAAAAAGAGAGCAGGGCTGTTTCATTGGGAGTTTTAAAACTTTATTTTGTCTCCTTTTCTTCACTTCTAATCACTATTAGCATCCTTTAAGGTGGGAATGTTTTTAAAGTACCCAGGAAGCACATGAGAGACTCCAGTACCAAAGTCTGGTTCTAGATGTAAAAATTCCATTAGTTTTCTCCATAAGCGAATAGGTTTTTAACAATAACTTATAAACCTTTAAAGACAGACCCACCATGAGCTCCAAGGTTGCTAATCAAGGAACAGCCTTGTACCTTTGTCTTACTGTTTGATTTAAAAAAAATGTTTGCTTCAAATCAAAGATAGTAATGTTGTGAATCAGCTCAAAGCTGGTTGGTTTGGTTCATGGCTTCGAACTCTTTTAAGAAGACTTTTATGAAATCCTTATGGAAGAAATGAATGGGAAAAATACTTTCAGAACCAAGAGGGCTGAAAAAGTGGGCGGGCACTGTTGCGCTTTATAGAGTTTGGCATTAGCATGTTGCTAGGCTAACAATAGAATCAATCAATTTCGTTTTTATAATCATAACACCTCGCCATGTTATCTACTCTTGTATTATATTAACACTTGTCTTTTGAGATAGTGAAAACAGATTTTTAAGTGTTTCAGTGGTATTTTGCCCTGTTCATTTCTGACCCTGTTCATGTGTTCACATGTTTATTTACACTTTAAAGTTCAGTTTTTATGTTCAGTCAGACAAAATAATAATTCGTCATTTTAAAATGTAATGTGAACGCTATAGTCCGACTAGGCATGTAAATTTTCAGTCATTTACATAATCGTCATGGAAATTAACGATATCGCAAAATGCACATGGTGGACTCCAAATAATATGTGCATCTAGCTTACTGTTACACTTAAGAAATACAAGTATTGGCATTTTCCTTTAAAATGTTCTTAGTTCTGTGTATTCAAACACATTTAGTCTATGTTATGTTCGAATTTGGGAATTGTTTAATTACTGTTTGTGAAACTACTGTTAGATGTAAATTCTATCTTAAGATATATCATTTATATCCATATTTGAATTCAATAAAACTTCTCGTTGTGGATCATGGGATATTTGGAATCTTTTTAATTAATTTTGGTCAAATCATTACATGCTGTGTAAACGCAGTACATAACATAGGCTACCGCTTCTCTGGTGATAGTGTGCTTGTTGTCATGTACTTTAACACACTATCACGGTGTGTACAGAAAACTTCAATGTTCAATTGTAGAGAAAATGCTCCAACATTGTTTACATTAAGCCCACTTCATCTCTGATCTATGGGTCAGAGCGGCTATTCTATGAACCAGATAATGACACGCATCATGTACGCACCCTCTAGTGGTGGATGACTGTATTGACAACCTTATCAACTCTGCTGTCATGATTAGGTTACTGAAAACATTTGTCCTGCAATTAATTAATCAATGATCGATAAACTTAATCGATTCGCCTGAAATCGTACCAGTATATTTTTTGCAAAGTTGAATTAACAGGCCTAGGTAATGCAACTGTAGTTGATCGGCTTCATCAAGCATACATGTTAATTGGACCACAATTGGCCTCAGCATTGTACTTCTGCTCAAAGACAGTGGTGACACGCAATGTGTATTTAACATGGCTTATTTTTTGTCCTTCCCCCAAATATTCAATTATACATTCACATTGTCATATATACTTAGACAGATGAAGACTGGAACAAAATTTAACTAGTTGATTTTAACTGCACATGTAAACATACTGACGCAACATTTTTCTCTGCACGCAGAATTTTTATCTTGATCAGATCAATGCTGTGGCTGATTGTGTGTAATGAAAAATAATCAGTGGAAATGCTGACTCATTCTTTGCTCTGTATACACATCCAAGCTGCTCCCACAAACTGTCTCTCAAACAAGAGTAATTGACTGCTGTGTCATTTAGTGTGAATTAAATGTTCTATTTGCACAGTGTGTTTAAAGAAGACAGGAAGTCAAACAGGCCCAGATCAGAGCCTGATGCCTTTATTTACACAGATATCACTGTAAACTGAGTGAAATCTGTTTACTGTTTGAGGTGGAGGATGTTTAAGTGGGTGTGTGGCAGCAGCTAATCACCAAAAATCGTGAGGCTATATCGCAACCCTTTCGACATGTAATTATGTGCATTAAATTAATTATAGATAAGAGGTACAGTAGACCGATATATAGGTTTTACAGATTAATCTATGCCGATAGTTGTTTTTGAGCTATCGGTTAGCTGCAAAAATAAGCTGATAGTCATGCACGTTTGGCTGCCGCATCTCATCGCTTCTCTCTAACTTTTCTACATGTTGTGCATCCTTTTAATCACATTGGAAATGTATTTTTGTGCATCTTTTGAATAAATTTGTACATGTACCGTTTATTCTGCTGTCCCTGCATGCAGTTACACTGGTGGCTTGATACTATTGCTCCTGGTGAAGGTACTGCTACAAGCTACGCGCTACATCCATCGTCATAATTTTCCTGTATTTCTATAACAAACTTTTCTGGATTATACACCCTCTGGTCGATCGTCGTGAGTACTGCTAAGCATGTGCTACAAGCTACATTTATCTTCTGTGTTCCCTAGATAACTTGTCTATGACAAACTGCTCTGGGCTATATCTACCTGGTTTATCTCATACGAGTTAAGACTTTTTTGTGTGTGTGTGGCTAGATGCTTGAAGTTGCTCAGGGCTCTTCTGCTACTCCAAGTTCCCAGTGGGTTCTCAACTTTACCACCCTCTGCCTAGTCGGTGAGTGAGTCTCCACTCTCTTGCTAATCTGATCCGGACTGACATTGGATGGTGGGCTATCTCCCGTCCTCCACCGTGTGGTTGGGTTAGGTTTGGTGCCTCTCTGGTTGGTGTGGTTAGCATCAATATTGACCTTGTTAAGCCCTGACCCTTCTGTGTACCTCCACTGCCATCTGTTATGAATCTGACTATACATATAACTGGGACAAGAGTGTATGTGGATGTCTCACTTCAGGTCCTGAGAGATGGTAGAGCCCAGGATGAGGCTAATGGCCGTGGTGCCATCTGCAAACATTAGGAATTAACAAAGGCCTTTGCAGTGCAGTCATTTGTGTACAGGGAGAAGAGCAGTGGAGAGAACGCATCCCTGAGGAGCACCAGGACTAATGGTGAGGGTCCCGGATATGATTTTCCCCAGTCTCACTAGCTGTTGCCTATCTGTCGGAAAGCTGTTGATCTAATGACAGATTGTGGTTTGCTGGGTCGGTTTGGTTTAGAGAAGATCAGGCATGATTGTATTGAAGGCTGAACTGAAGGGGGGGAGGAGGGTTCCCAGGAGGTTTTGGTGTTTGTGAAGTGAAGATCAGAGCAGGGGATGGGTGTGAGACTGGGCTTTTCAAACCTGTTGTAAAACGCATTCAGTTCATCATTAATTTGTTGATTCTCTACAGAGTGACGAGGAGGTTTCTTGTACTTGGTAATGTTTTTCAGGCCTTTCCACACAAATGCAGGATCGATGGCTGAAAACTGTTTTTTAGTTCGATTTATTTCGAAAGTTACTCCTCATTTCAACTTCGCTGCATGGACTCTCGACCTTAACTTGATCCTGCTACTTATAGCATTTGCAATGCCCTTGCAATGGCCTTCAATCCCACTACATTCATCTGTCCACCCACTGTTTCTTTTCCTCACACTCTTCATCTGCTTCTGCTCTTCCATCCAATTGGTCCAATAGACTGTATACTTTGCTGCCTCGCCATATTATGAACCCTAACTGTTTAATTACTATAACCTGTATCCCATCTGTTATTAATTCTGATAAGCATCATGCTATCTCTCCCTGGCTCTGTTAAACTGTCAGTCTTTAACTGACAAAGCTACACTTCTTAGTGACACTCTGTATGATTAAAACGTGATATGCTGCTACTTACAGAAACATGGCAAACTCGGTCTGATTATTTCCATTTACATTTGCTCACTCCTGGTTACAGCTACCTATCCAGACCATGCATCTTGTCCAGGGGTGGTGGTCTGGCTGCTTTTTTCCACAGCCACCTAAAAGCAAATACTATAGATGTTAATACCTTTTGAATACTTGGCATTTAAATTGTCAGGTCCCTCCCCCCTTGTAATTCTTGTCTACCAACCTCCTAAACTATTCTCTCTATTTTTTTTTTATTTTTTTTTACAGAACTGAATGAATTGAGTCTTGTTTGTGCTGCTGTACTACTGCTTGGTGACATGTTGACACTAATTGTGCTAATGCCCATAAAATGATGTCTGATATCAGATTTTTCACACACTGACGTGGTCACAATTTGGACCTTGTTTTACCTCTGACCTAAATGAGGTTACTGTTTCTGGTTCTCTGTTAGGGGTGTCTGATCACTCATTTATTGAATTAAGGTGTAAATACCCCCTTCGTTTGCAAAGACCATTGAGAAAATCATTCCAAAATCTTGTCTGTTGATCAAAATTCCTTCAATGCTTCTTTACAAGTGTTCTTACTCCCCAGCATCACTGATCTTACCTGTTATATATCTATACCAGATATTCTCTTGTTATAACACAGCCATCTCCAGTGCACTCCCCATGATTTAATGCAAATCTCTGTGCCCTAAAAACAGCCTGTCAACACATTTAACGCCTCTATGTGAAAACTGGTCAATCTGTCCATTCCCTTGCGTACACTGACCACCTTCAGATGTACAGAGCTGCATTAAACAATGCACGCTCATCATATTGGCCCTCAATTATTCACAATTCTGTTAATATTCCAAATACACAATTTTTTACTGTTAACAAACTCAAACCCACCTACCTTTGTTATTACGGGGTCCTCAGATTCAAAAACGCTCCATGATATTTCCACCATTTCTGATTTCAAGACCCAACTGAAAACCTACCTTTTCATTTAATAGATCAGGGAAACAATAACTTTTATCTTCACTTGGTTAATTGCTGATATCCTGTCTGATATACCATTATATCTTTGTATTGTTATTTTTGTATTATGTACTAGTCTTTTACTTTGTTTGTTTTCTCTCGTGTGTTCTTTTTTTTTTAAATTTTTTTTTATTGTTTTAATTGTAAAGTGACCTTGAGTGTAATAATTATAAAGCATGGATACACCGCCAAGTCTCTGTCATTTAAAACTTAGAGTTCCTTGTGTGTTTTGGGCTTGTTTATAGTTAAAAGTCCTACATTATGCACAAAATCTTCTGTTTTTCATTCGGAACTCTTGCTGCCTTTTTATGTTTGTGCCCGCCATAGAACGAAAAGACCAAGAAAATCTTTTAACGCTCAAATACATTTAAAAAAATGATCGGCCCATAAATCATTATTGCCCTTTTCCATCACCTTAGTTATCGGTATAAGCAAATACTATAGATTGACCGCTAATTATAGATATCTATAATTCAGTTTTCACCAGTGTAAATGTTCATTCTTAATAGTAGTAATAATATTTGCATTAATAAATTATTGATGTAAAGAAATTATGTAATTACTTGCAGAAATACCCATTCTTGATATCAACAATTCAGATCATCATGATGACGATGACAAAATTGTACCCCCAACATATAATTTCATGATGCTAAATTCTGATGCCCTCCATGTCTCCTTTTTGAAAGCAATGGGTTTACCGGCTGCGTGGCAATATAGATGCTAGAGGGCACTTTTGGCGTCTATATATTGACAAGCAGGGCTCTTGCACAAGTGTCTGTATTTGACATCTTCGGAGTGAGAACAGATTTTTTTTTTTAACTAGTTTTGTGTGTTTGTTTAATTCCAGGGAGGAAGATGACCCAACAAACTTGAACTCATCATATCAGGAGATTTGAGGGATTCTTCCTCTATTTACCTGGAGCACTGACAATGACCCATCCTCATCATAATCATCATCAAACCTCTTTACCTGCTTTTTTTACTCGTCCTTTACCCAAAGCATGAAACAGGACCTTTCATCAAACTCTTGTGCTGAGGGTCCATCATTGCCTTCTTCAGCAGTATTATAGCGGTTTTAATTGAGATTTTTATCATTACTGTTACATTTCACATGATGATGTAGACACTACAGCAAGGTTTGTCTTCTTTAGATAGAGAGCAATAGCCCTACACATGTAGATCACAAAGTACACTTCTGATAAACTTCTTCACACAGCCTCTGCCTGTATGAAATACTGTATCCACAGTCAATCCCCAAATGTACTTTCTCAAAGATAAATACAAACTCGGACTCTTGTGTGGCTGCCTGCTGATTTTAATTTGAAAAAATATTGTTTTGTCTGCCTATTAAAGCTTTGTGTGAGATTGAAAGGGATAAATCTGTTTTTTTGTTTTTTTTGTTTGGGTGTGTGTGAAAGTTGTTTGTGTTGGGATTTCATAACGTGTTTTACTGTCCTGTTTGATTTGGGTAATGCAGAATAAATGCTTCTACACTGCGTGCCCAATTATTAGGCAAATTGTATTCCTCAGGATTTATTTTATTGTTGAACAAACACGATGCTCTCAGTCAATCCAAAATGTTATTGAACCTCAGACCTGATTGGTTAACAAAGAAAATGTGAGTTTTGTCTTTCTCAGGGGACTATATATGTGTGCACAATTATTAGGCAACAAAATTACAAAAATAATTTCTCCCAACTCAATTGTTTATTCTCAATTTTTAGAGTAGGTGCAACAAGTAAGTAACACAAAATGACAATTAAAATGTTTGGCCTTTCAAAAATATTCAGTGACCAATATAGCCATCCTTCTTTTCAATAACTGCCATGAGCCTTCCAGCCATGGAGTCCGTCAGTTTCTGGATCTGTTCACCATCAACTTTCACGGAAGCAGCAACTACATCCTCCCAAATGCTGATCAAAGAGGTGTATTGTCTTCCCTCACTGTAAATCTCACATTTGAGAAGGGCCCAAAAGTTCTCAATAGGATTCATTATTTGGGCATCTTTGAGGCCCTTGCTGGCAAGCCAAGCAGTGGAGTACTTGGATGCATGTCTTGCTTAAAGCTCATGGCGTTCTTGAATGCTGTGGACTTCTTCCTGCACCAATGCTTGAAGTACTTTCCAGAAACTGCCAGTAGGTTTGAGAGTTGAGATTCAGTACATCTTGAACTCAAAAAGGTCCAACTACCTCATCCTTAATGAAAGCAGCCCATACCAGTACCTCTCCTCCACCTTGCTGGTGCCCTGTGTCCATTAGTGATCCAGACACGGGCCCATCCAGCTGGTCCACCAAGTTCCTCTCAATTCATTTGTCCATAAAACCTAAAAAAACAAAAAATCCAATCTTTTTCCAATCTTGATGCTTCAACTTGTGAATCTTATTCAGTGGTGGTCGTGTTTCAGCCTTCTTGACCTTGGCCACGTCTTTGAGCACTTGAGACAAAACGTTTGATTTTTCGGTGGTCACGCCTCAATAGTTTAGCTATTTCAGGAGTGATGCATCTGTCTGAAAGACATTTTACAAAATGTTACTTTTCAGTGTCAAGTTAAACCCCTTTTTTTTGGCCCATTTCACCTTAGGTAATGACGCTGCCTAATAATTATGAACACATTGATATAAGGTGTTAGTCACTTTCGCCACACCCTCCCTCATTACACAAATACACACCACCTGAAAATGATTGAATCCAATAATCATTCAAGTTTATATGGTTTGGAGTTGGAAAATGTGAATGGAAATAAAGATAAGATCAGAATACTCACTTGCCTAATAATTGAGCACGCAGTGTATAAACAGATCATGAGAGCTTCCTTTTTCCGATGAATATAAATCTGCAAAGTTTTGGATTATTATAGGATAGCACTCCCACTTCAGCATCACCATGGAAACTGCTTATAACATCAAATGTAGTAGATATCTGTTAGATAACAGTCCACTGAGAAATAATAAACAGATTTTAAAAGCTAGTTGCAACATTTATTTAATGGTGTTTGCAGAGGCATCATTATTATTATTATTGCCCATTTGAGCTAAACTCTAACCTTAAGTATTACACGGACACTTTGCATAACTTGAATGATGAAATTGTGCAGCTTCATGACGAGAGGTGTGCTGAGACTTTTCTAAAATTAACTTAACCCTTCTGCTTTTGGAAAATATTCTAAACAACCGTTTTGTTTGGATCAAAAGAGACCCACTTGAGGACAGTAGATATACTGAACCCTCCAAACATTTTGAGCCAAGTGGATTTTGATGGTTTATTTGAATGTTCAAAAAAGTACTGTTTCTTCAATAATAACATTGAATAATTATTGTATGTAAAACAGAATGTTTGTTTAAAACACAGTTTCAGAATTCTTTATTCACATCTAAATTTGGGCAGTCCAAACCAGTCACACGTTCTGTTGGGTGCACACAAGCTCATGCTCACAGGGAAGGTCAAGAACCAAGGAAAAGTGTGGCGTCTCATTAATTAATTGAATAAAATGATGTGCGGTTAATGATTGTCATTTTTATCTGATCTCTGGGACATTACAGTGTACCCATGATCAAAGACAACCTGGAAATATCAGGGAATATAAAAAGTACTTTCCAGGCCTGTAGAAGTCATGGAAATATCTGTAGTGAATAAATATATATATTTTTATAGTGTTCTGCTCTAAAATATTTCATGAGCTAGATATTGGTCTTGTGTAGAGTAAAACTTGCTTTTGCAATCCAGTGATTATTTTTCATTGAATGAGTTGAAACAACTCACAAATCAGTCTAAATTATTAATTTGCTAATCAGTCTGAATCAAAATGATTTTTAAAAATGTGTATCCAGTAATCACAAATGCATGGAAAGGTCATGGAAAAGTCATTGAAGTTCATTGTTCAAAACAAGACTATTGTAGCCAATTTCAAACAAATATTTAGATTAGTTTCAGTTATTTTGCAAACCGTGTTTGTCTGTTTAAATCAGTGTTGATCTCATCAACCAAATCACTGGCGAAATAGATTTAGCTAACAATATCAAAGATTAGACTTAAATTAAGAATCATGACTAATAAGCAATTTTAATTTAAACATTCTGTTGATGAAAATATGATTTTAGAAATATTAAAAAAATAAATTTTTCTTTTGGCAAAAAGTGTTAAAAAATATTCTGGGTCCAATACAATTAAGCTCAATCGACAGCATTTGTGGCAAAAAATTGATAACCACAACAATAATTTTTACCCGTCCCTTCTTTAAAAAAAAGAGAAAATGGAGGTTACAGTGTGACACTTATAATGGAAATGAAGGGGGCCAATTTTTTGAGGGTTTAAAGGCAGAAATGTGAAGCTTATAATTGTATAAAAGCATTTACATTAATACTTCTGTTATAAGTCATGTGTTATTTGAGCTGTAAAGTTATTTAAATTGTAATTTTTACAGTCATTTTAGATTTTTGGGGTTTGTTGACATTATATCGTCATGGTAACAAAGCTGTAAAATTGGCTATAACTTTACACAGAAAAGGTTAGTAAGTGATTTAATCACATTAAAACCATGTTTATGTGCATATTGTTTATGTCTTGTGTCTATGCTTTTGAAAAAGTGAGTATTTTTATGTTTACATATTGTCCCCATTCACTTCCATTGTAAGTGTCTCACTGTAACCCAGATTTTTTCTTTTTTAAAGAAATGGAGGGGCAAGCATTTCTGCTTTTAATTGGCTCTGTACTTGTATTTTGCACAATGACAATAAAGTTGAATCTAATCTAATCTAAAGTCAAAATATTTTTTTATGGTAATCAATGTCATGCTACAAATGCTGTCAATTGAGCTTAACTTGTATTGAACCCTGTATATTCATTTAAGTTTCAGAATTTTTGGCTAATCATTTGGATTTTAGTGTCAAAGCAATTGGGAAAAACTGTAATGTATGTGGACGATGTCAAGTCCTTGGGGATGTGGACTTTACTTAAAGATACTTAAAGATGCAGACACTCCCCCAGTGCTCCATCTATCATGAGACTGTTGTAACTCCTCTTTTGTTTCTTGCTAAATTCCACAATTAGCTCCTTAGTTTTGCTGACGTTCATGTTTGTCTAGCACCAATGTGTCAGACTCTTGTCCTCATCAGGGTAGGTCATCTTGTCATTGTAGTGAAACTCACACGGCCACCCAATATTGCAGCAAACCTCACACAAGACACCAAAATATGTGGTCATTATTGATCACATGAGGTGAGGTGAGGAGCAATGGAAAGCTTTTTTGGAAGAATCACAACATTTTCTTGTTCCCAGACATGAGAGAAACGTGATCGATTCAAGGAATGCAAGAAACTCTTAGAATGTTTTTTTTACTTCTAGAACAGGGGTGTTCATTACATCAATCGTGATACCAGGAGCACCGCTGGTTGGTTGATCTAGATGAAATATAAAAGATTTACTTTTTATTTTCTGACGTGCGTGTCGTTTGATTGACAGGTGGCTAATGTTTGAAAACGAATGCGGTTATGCTGCTAAATGATCAAATACAATTTATAATTCCGCCAATGCCCGTCTTGATGAGGATTTAATGTAAACACAGTCGTTTATGTCTAAATTGAATTTAAACAGTGGGACAAAAAGCGTATTTTCATCAAAATGTCGGACCTAAAGTGCACATGTAACCGAATCGAGCACTGTCTAGTAGGCAATGTCATATAAAGGCTATTAATCAAACAACAATAACAAGGAAACGAGAAAAGCACTCACTACTTTTTGAGTAGAATATTGTTTGTTTTTTTAATAATACTGAGCCCTGATGTAGAGAGTGTGTTAATTGGTATAATAAATTACCAGGAAAGTAGAGATGATAAAATTATTTATTTATCTTAAGCAGAACATTCCACCAGTCACAAACTTCAGAAAATTGTGCATCATGCATTAGAATGAGAACACAGGAACTAAAGCAGTGTTGAACATTGTATCTCAAAAGAAGGACAATGTGGCCCCCCATGTGCTACTTAATGAAATAATTCACACAAAAAATAAAATTCTCTTATCATTTACTCACCCTCATGCCATCTGTCCGTGACTTTCTTTCTTCAGAACACAAATTAAGATTTGTAGAAGAATATTTCAGCTCTGTTGGTCCATTAAATGTAAGTGAAGTGGTGCCAAAATGTTGACGCTCCAAAAAGCACATAAAAGCAGCATAAAAGTAATACATACAACTCCAGTGTTTTAATCCATGACTTCAGAATTGATATGACAGGTGTGGTTGAGAAACAGATCAATATTTAAGTCAATTTTTGCTAGAAATTCTTCTCTCTGCCCAGTAGATGGCGATATGCATGAAGAATGTGAATCACCAAAAATACAAGAAGAAAGTGAAAGTGAAAGTGGTGATTGACTGAGCAGGGAGGAGAATTAGTAAAAAAAGGAATTACATATTAATCTGTTACTCACCACATCTATCATATCGCTTCTGAAGACATGGATTAAACCACTGGAGGCACATGGATTAGACTACTATTATGCTGATTTATGTGATTTGTGGAGCTTCAACATTTTAGCACCGATTCACTTTCATTGTATGGACTAAAAGAGCTGAAATGTTCTTCTTAAAATCTTAATTTGTGTTCTGCAGAAGAAAGAAAGTCATACACATCCAGGAAGTCATGAGGGTGGGTAAATGATGAGAGAATTTTCCTTTTTGGGTGAACTATTCCCTTTTAAGCGTGATGGTATGCATACAGGGGCTACAGTACCAAACAACTCTTCCCATGCCTGCTCTACCTCCTCTATTGTGCAGGACATGACGTGTCAAGCATTTTTTTGCATTCCTTGCATTGTTTGAACATGTTTTATGCACAACAATAACACTCTGTCAGCATTAAGGGAAATTTAGACCCTACACATACACTCATTTTAATGTAATACATTACGATTTAAAATGGTGATCAGTGTATTGAAAATAACTTTTTAATATTTTCATTTCTGTTATCATGTCTCCCTTTCATTTTTTGGAATCAGATTCATGTCGTGTTTATCATAGATAAGTGATGTATTTTAAAAGTTGGTTACAGTGTTCATTATAATGGGGCATAGATTTTGCAACTCGGTACTCAATACTCACTACTCATGAGTACTTTTAAATGAGCTACTCTTTTACTCTTACTTGAGTAGTTTTTTAGGACAGCTACTTTTACTCTACTCACACAATTTTTTTTGGGAAGTAAAAGTACTTCAACTTGAGTATGATTTTTCAGTACTCTTTCCACCCCTGGACGTTTGGATAGTGATATTTACATTTCGCTTGATCAAGAGACTATCTCGGTGATGGTGTCGTCTTCTACTGGCTGTGCTGGGGTGCACTGCATTGGGAAAGGAGCTGGATTACGTTTCAACTGCCTTGAACATGTAAAGTTATGGAATGCTGATCTCCTGGAGCTGTGCACAGAAATGGGGCAGCAGGGGCCCTACTAACTAGGCATAATGCTTACTAATTTTGAGCTCAGGAAGAGGTGGGATTCATTCTTCTTACAGTGAATTTATTTTTTTAAGGAACCTTCGGCTTATAGTGATTCCTATTCACCCTCAGATGGCAACAACACTGACACCTGGATCAGCAGCCCACTACTCCCCTAGCTGAATCCACCATCTGTGGAGCAGAGTCCCCAGCACTGAGAGAGGAGCCTTTGCCTAGCACCTTCAGACAGTCAACTACTCCAAGGCCTCAGGGGAAGCGCAGCATGAATCCTCCATTGAGGAATCCACAAACTTGATGTGCAACATTGGTAAAAGTTAGCATCACAGGAAAACACCAGTGATGCCATCTCTGCCTATTGCAAAAACCTTGAGCACAGAATATGAAAGTTTCCCCAACACTGCCCCATTTCCAGCATGAGGTTGACAACTGCATTTTCATTTATTCAGTAGGCCAGAACCATGCATTAGAAGCCTCTGACAGACAGTTTACACACCTGTAATGTGTGCATATTGTGCATATTGTAAATTGTATTGTAAATATTTCATGCACACTTGTATTTTAGATAATATTTCCCATTGTACTGAACATTGGAAAATAAAACGCTTTGACTTTGGGTAAAAGATACTTGCACTCACATTTCTTTTTCAAAAAGGATCACAAAATAGTATGATGGAAAATTCTAAACTTTATTTTGCCATTTCAGACCATAGTCATACAACTGAAACCAAGGCCAAGTACTGGAAACAAACAAGTTTGTCAGTGTACTATATTCACACTTTTCCTATACTTTGCATACATACACACATTATATTTAGCCTCACTGAAAGGGCACTGCACCAATGTCTAAATTAAAGTACTGGCATAGTTTATCCCTTAGCTGTTTGGCTTGTGTTGTACTGTTGGTTGTGTGTGGCAGGGTGGCCTGCTATAGGTCAGTGCCTTCCTGGGACAGTGTCATGATCTGGTCCTTCCTGGTCGATTCACACCATTTATAGTTCACAGCACTCTGTATGCAGAAAGTTGTGCAGAGCACAGCAAGCCAAAACAATGTCCTCCACTTTGGCAGTGTTTTGAATATTAATGGTGTTTAGAAAGACTCAAACTGGTTTGCTAAGATGCCAAATGCATTTTCTACCACCCTCCGAGCTCACTGTAATTGAAGATGTGTTGCTCTACAGATAGCCTGTGGTTCGGATATGGCTTCATGCCTCATCTGCCACAATGCAAGATGGTCAGATTCCGGAAGTGGTGCAGGGGCAGGGATGCTCGATGTTCTGTTCTCCAGGGCATCCTGCAGTGAGCATCCACCAAACACTCCACCATCTGAAATCCGCCAATTGCAACCCACATCTACATACAGGAATCTGTAACTGCTGTCGACCAGTGCCATTACAACTATGGAAAATGCATGCTTGTATTTGTAGAATGTTGATACAGTTCCTGGTGGGGGGCCAATGTTGTCGTGTTTCCCATCCAGAGTACCCAGGCAGTTTGGGAAGTTCCACCGAGCATAGAACCCATCGGCTACTTGCTGCCACTCTTCAATTGTGTCTGGGCACTGAAAAATAAGAAAATAAAATTCAAAACAAAAACTAGTTTCATATATCAGAACCTTGATAACTCGTAGTCATTTAGCTATGTTTCGAATGCGTACAAACTGCACTATAAACGTCAAATTATTAAAAAATAAATCAAACATATATAACATGCATAGTTTCAGGTATTTCTCTTTTAAGACCTGGTAGATTGCTGCACAGGTTTTAGGAACTACATTTACATTTTTGCATTTGGCAGACACTTTTATCCAAAGCGACTTACTGTGCACTTATTACAGGGACAATTTCCCCGGAGCAACCTGGAGTTAAGTGCTTTGCTCAAGGACACGATGGTGGTGGCTGTGGGGATCGAACCAGCAACCTTCTGATTACCAGTTATGTGCTTTAGCGCACTACACCACCACTACCGCTGTGAACTAATTGCTGAATTGTTGACATTCCCACTCGGAACTGGTAAGAAAGGCTCTTTAAGATTTCTCTTGTAAATAGCACAAGCACAAAACTCCATTATCGATACTGCAGGGTTCCTAACTTCCAACACCTTTTCCAGAGTCAAATCAAACACTTTTTATGCATTTTCAAGCACCTAACAACAGTGGTAAATTACATATCGATATACATACAATATACACAGTACACTGATTATTGCACTTCGTCATTACATTACATTCAATTAGATTATTTTGATAAATTATTAATATTATTGTGCTATAAACAACCAGAATTATGTTTTATATGTTGTCTCTTTTTATGTAGAATTGCCATCCTAAATAACTGAAATTTCAAGAAAGTACAAGCACTTTATACAAAATCTTGAAAAACATTTAAAAGCTTAAAAAGCCCAATATACACAACTGAAAGGTGTTGTAATGTTAAACAAAGAAAAACCTTTGGCTTGCCTACATGAGTGTAATCATCAGACATTCTCCTACGGAGATACCGGTAGTTCGTGTTTTTTCTCTGGATGATTGGACTGATAAGTTCCTTCACAATGTGGAACTGAACAGGAAAAACGGAATCTGAGGTTTCTGTAACTCCAGCTCTCGACACAGGTTCGGGAAGCCCGTTGAGCCTGTCTCTGGAGTGTCCATGATTTCAACCATGTTGTGTGTTTTCTCTGTATTTTTCGAGTCCACTTCTTCCTTTCTTCTTCCACAAGGGCTGACAACGCCAGTGCCATTTGCAACTTATCAGACATTTCTGATATATCACAAATCCATCTGTAATGAGTGAGATTTGTGTGAAAATGGTAAGCAAGCTCTGTTTTGTTTATGTTTTGTATCCCAGCAGTCACTAGCTCTTCCGGTTTCCGGTTTTGAGTAACAAATTATTTCCTCTCACGCAGGCACAGAACGGATGTACTAGTTGGCCATCGGGTGTCATCTTTGCTGTGTGTTCAAGAGCAACTTTTTGGCCCAGATGCAGGTGACATGAGCCAACCCCACAGTCTGGTTTAATCGGTTCTAGTTCTTTGACGTCGGTTTGGTGTGTCACGGTCTTTAGGGTTGAGAGTCAAGAGTGAACAAAGGGTGATCCAGGCATCTTCTCTGCAGGACTCCCAAAACATGCCTGGAAATTGTCTTTTCAATCTTAACTGATGGTTAAAGGCATTTGTAAGACCTGATCACATCAGAAACCTGGTCACATCAACATGAAGTTTCATCCCCTGTTGTTTATGACAATGCTTTGGAATGCCTTTGCACTACATAGTCGTCCATGATCAAGCCCCCCATCACAGTGTCATCAGCAAATCTGAAGAGAGTTGAAGCTGTCTGTGGCCACACAACCATGCGTTTACTGGGTACAATGCCGGTCCTCCCTACTCATAAAATAAGCAAGTTGTGTAGGGCCCCCGATGCGCCAGGGGGTCCCCATGCTGTCAAAGATGTCATAAGCAGCCAAGTGCTGTTATTTGTTGCCATGCAAACATTTCAACGATGGTAACAAAATGTTATGTGTTTTTTATTATTTGGGTTCAAATCACAAAATGTGTTCATTAGGATCACTGTAGTCCTCTAATAAGCAAATATTTTCGGCGAATGAATGCCTATGTTTATGCAACCGGCCCCAGGACCTGGTGATGAGTCTACAAGGAACAATCCTGTTGAATGCAGATCTTTTATCAACAAATTGCATTCTCCGATATTTCCCCAAAATACAGTCCAAGGGCCTCATGTATAAACATTGTATGCACAAATTGAACATTACATATCATACTTTCTAAAACATAAACATAAATATGTGAAAACCATCCACACACTCTGATCAGTGCGCAATCTTTTACTGGTGTGAGGGCTTTGACGACTCCATTGGCCAAGTAATAAACTGAAAAAGATTATTCAAATTTCCTTCCTATGGAGTTATGCACTCAGATTAGATGAAATAATTGGGTAGTCATAATATTATATTGATATAAGCTTTGAAATACTGGTATTGGATGTGATGCTTTTGGAATAAAATTCCTGTGGCATTCTACGTTCTATATTTGAATGACAGTGAGGATTGCCCAACTCATGTTAATTCCACTTGGAATAGAGCACAACTAGAATTGAGATGGAGAAGTAAAAATCCCATAAATTTTTTCTTGAGGGAAAAGATTTTTAACGATAACATATAAACCTTAAAGACAGACCTACCATGTTCATGAGGTCACAGGTTGTTAATAGATGGAATATGTTATCTATGGTTATATGTGTTGGTTGCCTCCACAATGTGCATTCAAATAGTTTAACACACACCTTGCCATAGATTAACCTGCATGGTCACTTGCCAGTGTAGGAAGTTTGGTAGTATAAATGTACACGGTACAGATTAAAGTGCCACAATTCTCCACCATTATATGTAGGAACAGTATGTGTGAGCTAGGAATTAAATTAAACATAATGTCCTAATCAACTGGCGACCTGTCCAGGGTGTCCCCCGCCTTTCGCCCAATGTTAGCTGGGATAGGCTCCAGCCCCCCGCGACCCTGTACACAGGATAAGCGGTTGACGATGGATGGATGGATGGATGTCCTAATCATTATGTAAGGAAATTTATAATGGAATTAGTCGTTTTCGACAACCATTATAAATTAGATAAACGACAAATAACTAGATTATTTGTCTGAATACAATTCTCCACCATTAAATTCGTAATACGTCTCGTTGTATCCGCTCACAATTTCTATTGTATTGAATGAGTGGTGACAGAATGGGAAGTAAATTATCAATACAGACAAAATGAACTTTATGGAGTCTGTTGACAATGCCTTAAAAACCATTTATCCTTCTTTGAGTCTAAATCAGATTACATAAGTATTTAACTAATACAACAACACTTTGAGCAAATGTCTGGAGATAAACTTGCGTGTTGTTGTGTTTCCTTATGTTGCGTTCTTTGTGTTGCTGGGTTCTTTGACTCTTTTCGAAAGTTTGTTCCGTCTATGTTTTTAACTCTGTTATGATTGCGTTAGTTATTGCCTGGATGAAGCGAGGCCTTCTGCAAGGAGGACTTGCAACTCCCGTTGGGTATGTGAACCGTAGAGTAGAGAGTGAGAATCTTCCTTGGGACTTTGTGTGTCCCGAGTTTTCCTTGGACTCTACATGGCATGGAGGATCTGGAAGCAGCAAGATAGCCAAAGAGGTTAAAAAGAGAGCGTTGCAAGAGAGAAGTTCAGCAGCAGAGGAAGTGCTTCCTTGAGTAGGAAAGTTTTGAACTGAAATTGTCCATACCCCAAAGGTGTCCTGAACCAATCAGAAGTGGTTTTTCAGAGTCACATGGTTTTAATCACCATTCTATATTTATGCGCCTAAACAGTTGTCCCCTGTAATAAGACATTGCGAGAGTTTTTTGCCTCTGTTCAAACTACCTCTGGATGTGTAACAAGTGTGATTAGTCTCAGAGCTGGGATTAGCCATCACATCTCACAAAACACAACATTATCAAGTCATGCAATGCCATCTTTAATTCAGCTGTGAAGCGCTACAGGAAACACGAAAAAGAAACCAGTGTTCATCAGCCCCGTATTACTGAGTCTTACCTGGAGATAATTAGAACTGCACATGCACTTTCCTCTTATACTTTCCTCTTTCTTCTTGGTTTGACATTCAGGTATGTTTTTAACAGATAGAGAAAGGAAACCGGGACCTATCGAAGGAACCTTTCGCTGTCCATCAGGACAATTTGAATTGTCATAATAAATACATTCTAAAATTGCTGTGCTTCTCAGGATACACCCTCTTGGGGGCGCCGCTTAATCACGTATCGCTGGATGAAGCGGTGGATTGTGATTATTTCTGGATTGTGCATTTAAATTCTCAGTTTTTGCAGAGTGTGTCGTCTCCAAAAAACTTGCTTCCATTTTCCAATTATTTGTACAGTTTTTATTTAATTTATTCAGATAAATGTAATATTATCACACTACTTTATCTCAGTGTTGGATTTAGAAGGGGCTGAACTCAAGATCTAACGACTCAGAGACAAAGTTTACCATTATTGTTATTCTTCCCGTCGAAAAGTTGCGTAGAATGGTTCTTCGCCTCCACATAATGCATTAAAATAATTTGACACACACCTAGCCGTGTATTATCCCTTACTTAGCGCACGGATTACAGCCAATCAGAATCTAGTATTCAAATAGACCATGGTATAATGACATTCGATTAACATATGATCTTTGTAAATGGCTGTTGCTTTACTGCATAAAAAAAAATTATTTGTAAAATCTGGAAAAGGATTACAGAGATTCACTCAGTAGTGCTCTGATTAGAGAGGCAAGCTTCAGTATGCAAACACATACTGTACAAACAAAACAAAAACATATTCATTCTTCATGTATGTCTTCATGAATTTCTGTGTTCTTTGTGTTTTACGTTTTAACTTTGGTCATGGTGAATCTTGAGCCCATGTTTATTTCAGTGTTTCACTTCAGAGAAAACCAAACTTAAGTGCTGTGTTGCTGTTATAAGTCACTCTGTCTGTGTTTTCATACAGTGAAACGGCAGAAAACAATATTTCAGTGGCTCGGTATCAGTTTAGTTTTTCCGTGTGTCTGGATCTATTGAAGGATCCAGTAACTATTCCCTGTGGACACAGTTCCTGTATTTCAGAGTACTTGAATCAGGATGATCAGAAGAGAGTCTGCAGCTGCCCTCAGTGCAGACAGACGTTCACTACAGCGTTGCATTTAATTATGATATACTGAATATGGCAGAAGCAACAAGTGCCAAATTTTACAGTAATTGACAACCTACAAGGATATTTTCAATGTGCATCAAAAGGCCGGCCAAAATATTATTTAAAAGACCTTTACACTCAAAAAGGAAAACCACCCGCACCTGGTTCTCGGATCTCACGCTCCTCGCGACAGCCCCTCCCTGGAAAATTCCCTTTGCACCTGTTCCGACAGTCAGGTAACACGGTCAGTGCGTGGCGTTTTATATATGGACCCCTTGTGTCACTTCCTTCAACACAACATCCAGAGAGTGACAGAAGGGGAACGTCATGGTTACTGTTGTAACCTCCATTCCCCGAGGGAGGGAACAAGACGTTGTCTCCCTCCTGCCACAGCACTAGACCTAGCACTGTAAATGGCCGTGCTTCATTTTCGGCTCCTCAGTGCAAAATCCTGACTGGCATTCGCTGCCCCGCTTCCCTTTATACCCGTATGTCCGGGGCGGGGCATGCAAATTCTGTCTGCCAACATGACATTGGCCTTTTCTCAGTTTCAGAGGTACGATTCGGTGTCCAAAGAAGACCCCTTGTGTCACTTCCTTTGACACAACGTCTCGTTCCCTCCCTCGGGGAACGGAGGTTAAATCAGTAAACATGACGTTTATAGTGCTTCAACAGTGAATCTCTGTGATTTAACCATATAGGTTATACAGAAATTATATCTGTAATACTGTCAGACAGCTTTATTTTCTCATTATTAAACCAGTTTGATCATTCTACTGTAGTAATGGTTACAGTGTTAAAACTGGCTACATTTGATCAAATCCTCATATTGACAACAACATAAATGAACAAAGACACATTTGTTGAATCTGAATGTTCTCATTCAGAAAGCACAAGCACTTAAGATAATTCAGTCAAGCCATTAAAGAGCCATTCAATTATTTATAATTTCACAGGTGTTTCTGATGTTTTATGTCTGTGGAAGGCTAGCCTGTAGCTCTGGGCGACAATTCTACCTGCCAGAGCTGTTTGAATGTTCAGTGTTTCATTATAAAAATACAATAAAAATAATACTAATAAATTATAGTCCTTTGATTTATATTTCCAAATGAACAAAAAGAACACACACACACACACATTACATATTTAAAGAAAGGCAATGTTTAATCGATTTTTGGAAAAGTCACAATATTTACATTTAAAAATACTCGATTTTTGTGAATCTATAGCATGTGGAATATACAGTCAAAGAATGGAGAAACAGAACCCAGAAAACCAAACTTAAGAGAGAGAAGGGAGATATAAAGACTGCCCCCTATAGACTGGGTGACAACAACAACACAACAGGAAAGCAATTCACTGACAATAAAAGCTGTTTTTTTGGTTGATTAAGAAACAATAATAGGGGTTAATTTTCTTTAAATAAGACCAAATGAAGAGAAAATGCTATGTACCATACATGAATGAATATTACAGATATATATGTATATGATGCTGTAAAAGTCTATTGCAAAAGAGGGACGGGTGCAAAAGCTACTATTTTACACTGATTTGTAAGTCAAACTACCAGATTCACTGAATTTCAGACTTCTAGGTAGCAAATGCTGTTATTCGGTCTTATTAGTAAGAACACTTACAACTCATGTGATGTGTGGATCATCTAGCATTAGATTGTGTTCTAATGCTGACTGCACTGAGAGGATATTGCCTTCAGGAGAGTATTATTCTGCTCAAATACTGTCTGAGTTGCAGACTAAATCTTGTTTATTAGAAGTTAAAGCATTAGGATATGTGTTAGTATGCCCAGTTGAAGTATTTAGTACGTAGTCTGTTACAATATTAAGTGAAGAAGCAGCATTAGTGGCTCCTACAGGCTCCCGTAGATTCTCTTGATGACATCACCTTCATCTTTGGCGATGATGCCCTTATCGATATATGCATCCACCTGCTGATCCATGAAGTCCTTCAGTTTGGAGAGGTCGTAATCTTACATGTGCAAACAGAGAGAACAACACAGGAGAACTAATCAGTATAAAGACACTGAGCTAAATTCACTTGTATGCAATGCAGATACATTTCTAAATCCCAAACTTCAGAATCTACTGAGCAATGTGGGAGGGACGTCACAGGATTTTTTCTGTTTGTTTTCTGTCTACAAATGCTGTTGTCAATAACACGGCATGTTAAAAGAACCTCTGTTGGATGGATCTGTTAAGACCCCTGCACACTTCATACGAAATCGAAGAATGAATGGGTGTGATGTCGTTTAGAACAAAAACTGGCCAAAACAAAGGTGTTTTTAAGTTTGTTTCGGTTGTTCGTAACAGCTCTCCAGGGTGAATTTTCTGCCGGCTGCCTCACTGCACCTTACTGCTTTTGGTCCACGTCATCGGAAGTTGTGACTTGGAGCTCCACCTACTTTGAAGCCGACAGCTTTTTCCTCAGTCAAAAGTTAAGATCAGTCAACATGATTACGAGTTATTAGCGAGCTGGTGCAAACTTGCCTACATCTATATGATTGTTCGGGTAGAGACTTTTTCCAAGAACATTTCAAGAGATCCTGAGGCTGTGTTTGGAATGGAATACTAGCATACTGCACAGTATATACTTTACTGCCTACAATATATTTGGTGGTGCTCAAGGCATTTTGCCTGTGTTTGGAATAAAAGTACTACCATAATTTTCTTACTATTTGTACTGTATCTACATAGTGCAGAAAAAGTAAGGGTGGGCTGCGCCAACACGGATTAAATTAAGCAGATTTTAGAGCTAATCCAGGGTTTGTTGATCTAAGTTTTATTTTAATTTGACTTGTGTTGTACCACTTAATTTTAAATACGGTTTAACAAATCAGAGATTAAACTTTTAACCCATGATTAAAACGGTCACCTGCAATTTATTTTGTCGACCATGATGGATTCGGAACTTAGCAGTAGATTGTTAGTACACAGGGCTGATCAAGGAGGTTAAGAAAATGATGCAGCAGTGTGTACAATGTCACAAGCTTTAAAGGGGACCTATTATGCTAAATTCACCTTTAAATGGTGTTTGTACATGAATGTGAGTCAGCATTGTGTACAAAACTACTCTACAATGTTAAAAGTCCACCCACTCCTCTTTCTTATATATCTATTAATCAAAAACAGTGTGTCAAAATGAATGATTTTCGTTTCTGACGTCACGTTAGAGCAGGCCTCGCCCATGACTGGTGACGGACTCCACCCTATTATCATAGATCCTCCCCTGAGTGATCTACACACAGCTCTCTGTCTCAGTTTTCTGTTGTTGGCTGTAAAAGTGAACATAAGTGTCTTCATGTACTCCCGAAGATGCAGTGGACAAGTTTTGTTTTTGAAGGAAATGTGCCCCAAAACATAAATTAGTTTGTGCAAATAATTTTACACAGGACTGATTTGTGAATGAGTGTCAATATAAAGTAGGATTTTCAAAATGTTTTATTCTCAAGCATGGATCAGTACCAACTGTTCGTGCTGAATGTTTGCAAATCCCCTTTCTGAATGTGCTTGTTAGCTGAATCCAAGGCTACTGCAGCTAAAGCTACCATTGTCTCTTGTATTTATGGAGACCAGAGCTATGTCGTGGGCGGGGTGCAGCAGCTCATTTGCATTTAAAGAGACACACACAAAAACAGCGTGTTTTTGATTCCACCCAAAAAGAGGCATTTACAACATGGTATAATAAATGATCCGTGGGGTATTTTGAGCTGAAACTTCACAGACACATTCTGGGGACACCTGAGACTTATATTACTTCTTGTAAAAAGGGGCATAATAGGTCTCCTTTAAAATATGACAACATAATTTAAGAAAAAAGGATCACACGGGTTTCGGATCGACTGCCTCCCCTCGTCAGCGCCACTATTGTGACCAGGAATTACCGTAATTTCCGGACTATTGAGCGCACCTGAATATAAGCCGCACCCACTGATTTTTAAATAAAATATTATTTTGAACATAAATAAGCCGCACCTGTCTATAAGCCGCAGGTGCCTACCGGTACATTGAAACAAATCAACTTTACTCAGGCTTTAACGAAACACGGCTTGTAACAAAAATAAATAGGCTTTAACGAAACACGGTGTGGCAGCGGGGGCGTGGTCAAGCACCCGTCCGGGAGAGAAAAGCGGTAAGGGCACTTACACCAGAGCTAAATTTTGTCTAACACCGGTGTCTAATTTCAGTAAGCATGGGGAGAGCGGCATAAAAAGGCAGCAGCCACAGAGCTGAGAGAGTGACACACGTCAGTCTAGTGTTGGCGCATAGAAGAATTGAGAAACTTTATAAAATTGATTGTAAACATTGCTGTGGCCATTAAAAGCCTTACCTGGAACGTCAAGTGCCCTGCTGAAAACTGTCACACTGGTGCCCGTATGACAGTTTTCCCAAGAAGGACACGTGAAGCAGGGCACTTGAAATTAGACACCGGTGTTAGACATAATTTAGCTCAGGTGTAAGCGCCCTTACAGCTTTTCTCTCCCGGACGGGCACTTGACCACGCCCCCGCTGCCACACACGGCTTGTAATAAAACATTTGCAGTAAACGGTAGCCTACCAAGAAAGTCATTGGTCACTATCTTCCTCGTCCTGTGCACTGAAACCACTGAAGTCATCTCCTTCGGTGTCGGAGTTGAATAGCCTCAGATTTAGTTGTCTTTTTGCACTGAGTCAATTCCTCACGCTGCTGTTTCCAACGTCTTATCATCGACTCATTAAGACCAAGCTCCCGTGCAGCAGCTCTATTTCCTTTTCCAACAGCCAGATCAATCGCCTTCAACTTGAAAGCAGCATCATATGCATTTCTCCATGTCTTTGCCATGGTGAGGGTGACAAAATTACTACCGTAATCAGAATGATGGGAAGTTTGAGCGCGCTCGATTTAATCTAAACAGTAAACAAAAAAAGTTGTTTTGACCTTAACCCGTTCGGCAATTTCATTGGTCTAATGAAAGCTTCACGCCGCCAAAAAACTGAGCACGTCACAGAATGTTTTTTTATTTTTTTAATTTTTTTTTATAACGTTTGAAAGCGGGAAAAATCCATATATTAGCCGCGTCATTGTATAAGCCGCGAGGTTCAAAGCGTGGGAAAAAAGTTGCGGCTTATAGTCCGGAAATTCCGGTAACAGTCCATGCTGCCGACTGAAATGAGTATAAGAGAGAAGGGGAGTAATAACAATCACCTGTCGCTTGTAACCACTCTTGTTAAATGCTGAAATGATGCTCTACTCTCACTTCTTCTCGAGAGACTCTTCTCTGTCCGATGTCTCTGCATGTAAAGGATGGGGCAGCGGGTAATTGCGCCGCCATCGAGACGAGCTGCTGCACTCGCACACCGAATTTGAAAGCATACATTGCGTCCAATGGCTCAACAATTCGGACCATAATAAACATAAATAATATGATAAACATCTGGGCTGACAGCATGCGGTTTGTTTACCTAATCATGTTTAATTGTAGGTTAAATTAATTGTTTCATTTAAACCACCTTAGCTGTTTCAAGTTAATCCATAACGGAGATTTAAATAAGAGGTTAAAATATTGGAGCAACAGGATTAAAGTTCATTCAGATTGACTGTGAAATCTAAATCAAGATCAAATTGATGGTTAAAATGTAACCCTGATTATTTATAAACAAGGTTTAAAGTTTGGTGCAAACAAATGATCAGATGAACCTTGATTTCATCTAAATTTAAGATTAATTTTAAGATTGTGAAACCCACCCTAAGATTAGTAGTATGCATTTCTGAACATAGCTTGTTTTAACCATATGTAGGGTTAAGAATTTTAAGAAACCCCTAACACTAAAGGTGCGAATATACTTCTAGTTAAATGGGTGTAATGTCATTTCAAACTAAATCTGGCCCAAGACTGTTGTGGAGGTTTGAAACTGTTTGCCAGAGAGAACTTTCAGGGAAACTTCACACCGGCACACCGCCATTGGTCCACATGATCCGTGGGTGTGACCCAGTGCTCCACCTATTTTGATACTACATCTTTTCTATTTAATTTCTTCACTCAGTTGAGATCAATCAACATGAACACACTGGATTGCAGAGTTGTCAAACTGGTGCAAACTTACCAACATTTGTACGATTTAGGACTGTCAATCAATAAAAAAATGTAACCGAATGTATTGCACAATGTGTCAATTAATCGCAATTAATCGCATATATTAATTATTACTGAGAAATGTCTCCAAATAAACATAATTTAGTAAGTAATAATTAAAATAATAATAAACATAATATTATATAAATGTAATTTAGATCATTCAAATGCATTGCACTGTTTAATTAGTTAGTTATCATATTAGTTGACGTTTTACATGTATTCTGTTGAAGGAAAACTTTGCTGTGATGGTACTGGAGCCTTAAGTATTAAACTTTGAAAGTGTTGGCACTGTATTTGTGTGCATGTGTTTGAGTACTTTGTGTGGGCTGTAGATATCAGCAGAGCATGTGTGTTAGGCATGTTTGGTTGCGTGGGCTCTGGCAAACGTTATAGCTGAAAACAACAGCGTCTTCCTACACTACTGACCATTAAATGTGAATAAGAAAAAGGACAGTCCTCATACACAAACACAAGTGCTTCTGTCTCAACGACTCTTACTATGTCTGTGTCTTTGACCATAATGACCATGTGACTCAAAGAGATTATTCAGTGTGTGATGAATGTGGCATTGGAAAGACAGATCTCTAATGTGACTAATATAATCAGAATGGAATGTACATTTGAAGAAGCACAAAAACCAAAAAAAAAGATTTTAGTGTGTGTTTCAGTATTTTTAGAATCTCAGGCCTATTTGTATCTAGTTTTCAGATGCAGATGACTAAGGCATGATGTGCTAGTTATTTGTGTTTAGAATGGAAAATATTTTTTTTTGCCTGGACTATTCCTTTAAGAGCTCAAACATGTTTGGGGCAACTGCATCTGTCATGCTGCATTTACTAACAAGGTAAAAAAAGCGTAGAAACTGCAACTCTGAAAGCAAATCTGGCTTTAAATTGTTCTTATATTGATAGTGCTAATTGTTTTGTTATTATACTGTATATCTACACTATAACAGACTGCTGCTAGTGAATCTGTTTGGTATGTGAACAATAGAACAATAGTTCTCATCTCAAAACATGCTCTCATTTAAAGAGCTGTGCACAGAACGGCTGAATAACACAAGACTGTTGCCCAGTCTCTTGCTGGCAGGTACGAGGACAGAAAAACACAGATCTTTGAAACGCAGCACTTGTATCGCTGTAATGAAGCCAAGCTCATCAAACCAATGTATATTCATGAGTACTATCACCCACGCTTATTTAAATTGCAAATTAAGGAACAGAAAAGACTCTTTAATTTGACTGTTCTTCTCCATCTTTCCAGTGAATTGTATTGAACCTTTCTTTAAGAAAACCCTCAGAAAGGGCTAAGAGAAAGAGAGACAGGCCTGTTTACCAGTTTAACATGGAGTACGGGATAGTCCCTAAGAAACAAGGTCAATAGTATTAGTGATAGACTGATGGTGGCAATGGTTGAGGTTTATTCCAGCAACTTGTGGAACCATCTTTAAATAGTATTTTATGTATATCAGCATAATATCAGCAATCGGCCAACCAGCTCAGTAATGTAAAATAGCCACCATTGGAAAATCCATAACGGCTGTAATAAGCAGCTGTAATATGACAGAGCTGTGGCTGAGAGGTCACAAATGCTCCAGTTATTAAATAAAAATGTACCTTCTTTGTTGCCTTCGTTGTTGTGTTTTTTCAGCCATTCAATGTTCTTTCTGATTGCCTCCAGATAACTCTCAGACTTCCCTGGACGACCTGATTT